>NC_141032.1:2060000-2097500 GCF_052040795.2 Danio rerio
CTTTTAATTTGCCAGTAACCTGGGTTAAGCGCTTCCGGCGAATTGAATGCCAATGCAAAATCCGGTGCGTTTAAGGTCTGTTTTCTTTAAAATTCAGCGATATCCACTAGCTGAGTGATATCCGATTTAAAGTGGGTCTCAGATTGTACAAGAAGCACTGCATTACATTACATTTCCCCTGCCATGTCTTTATTATATGAGCATTTTTCACCCCAGTATATTCAATGGAGCTTCTGCGTTAGCCTGCCGATTGTGACGGGCGTGTGCGAGTAAACAACTTTTTGTCTCGTTTTACGCTTAAGCAACTAAATAAATGCTACAGTTTATTTAACTGAATGTATTTTAATGACATTACAACATCCATGCTGTATAAGAAACCGTATAAAATGGAAATAAGTTCACAATAACAGCTCACCGGAAGTGTATCAGCATGGGAACAGCACTAGCTCTGCATATACCCTATTTGCAAGAGGCAACCCACTAGATCATCATTCGCCAGTTATGAAACTTTATAGTACACTGTAAAACCCAGAGAGTTAAAGTAACTCAAACCTTTTGAGGGAACTGATTGCCACAAACCAATTAAGTAAAAAAATAAAATCTATAAGAGCACTGTGTACTAGCACTGTTAACTAAAGGTCTGCATTCCCGTGGGATCCTGCTGACTACTGTGAACTTAATCCATTTGAGTAAATGAAGCAACTTGAGCACAGTAAAAGCCAATAAATGAAGAGAACTCAAACCAGTCAAGTACTGTAAAACCCAACAAGTTCAGACAACTCAAACCGTTTGAGGAAACTGATTGCTACAAACTATTTGAGTTATAAAAACTAATGTATATGAGCACTGTGAACTAGAGGTCTGCATTCTTGTGGGAGCCGCAGGACTGACCAGATCTCTTGCAGTGCGGGAATAAATTTCCGAATAATGCGAGGGAGCGGTCGGTAACTCTAGTGTAATTTAAAGGGGATCCACCTGGGTGCTGTGTATGTGTGTGTGCATGTGTGAATGAGAGAGAGCGTGATGCTGTGTGTCACTTATTGTTGCTGTGTGTGTGTGTGTGTGTGTGTGTGTGTGTGTGTGTGTGTGTGTGTGTGTGTGTGTGTGTGTGTGTGTGTGTGTGTGTGTGTGAGTGAGTGAGAGAGAGCGTGATGCTGTGTGTCACTTATTTGGTTCTGTGTGTGTGTGTATGTGTGTGAGTGAGGGAGAGTGTGATGCTGTGTGTCACTTATTTGGTGCTGTCTGTGTGTGTGTGTGTGTGTGTGTGTGTGTGTGTGTGTGTGTGTGTGTGTGTGTGTGTGTGTGTATGTCTGTGAGTGAGGGAGAGTGTGTGTGTGTGTGTCACTTGTTTAGTGCTGTCTGTGTGTGTGTGTATGTGTGTGAGTGAGAGCGTGATGCTGTGTGTCATTTGTTTGGTGCTGTTTATGTGTGTGTGTGTGTGTGTGTGTGTGTGTGTGTGTGTGTGTGTGTGAGTGAGAGAGAGTGTGATGCTGTGTGTCATTTGTTTGGTGCTGTTTATGTGTGTGTGAGTGAGAGAGAGCGTGATGCTGTGTGTCATTTGTTTGGTGCTGTTTGTGTGTGTGTGTGTGTGTGTGTGTGAGTGAGAGAGAGTGTGATGCTGTGTCATTTGTTTGGTGCTGTTTATGTGTGTGTGTGTGTGTGTGTGTGTGTGTGTGTGTGTGTGTGTGAGTGAGAGAGAGAGAGCGTGATGCTGTGTGTCATTTGTTTGGTGCTGTTTATGTGTGTGCGTGTGTGTGCGTGTGTGTGCGTGTGTGTGTGTGTGTGTGTGTGTGTGTGTGTGTATGAGTGAGAGCGTGATGCTGTGTGTTATTTGTTTGGTGCTGTTTATGTGTGTGTGTGTGAGAGTGAGAGTGTGATGCTGTGTGTCATTTGTTTAGTGCTGTTTATATGTGTGTGTGTGTGTGTGTGTGTGTGTGTGTGTGTGTGTGTGTGTGAGAGCGTGATGCTGTGTGTCACTCGTTTGGTGCTGTTTATGTGTGTGTTTGTGTGTGAATGAGAGAGAGTGTGATGCTGTGTCACTCGTTTGGTGCTGTTTATGTGTTTAAATGAGAGAGAGAGCGTGATGCTGTGGATTTGCGAACACATCATCTCCTCCCGTTAGTGGGAATGGGCGTGTCGGGTAGAAAATGGGGCGGATCAGACAGCAAGTGAACAAATGCTGAATATAAGCGGGAGCGGTCGGGTCCGAGATAAAACCTGACAGGAGCGGACGGGAGCAGGAATAAAAATCTGCAAAAATTAACAAATATACACAATTGTACATGTAGGTTTAAAAACAAATATATAGAAATAATAATAATTATATTAATAATAACAATAAATAAATTAAAAAAAACATTTAATCAATAAATTTTACTAACATATAAATACACAGCATATGTACAGCAAAATCAGATTATTTGAGATTTTCCACAAAATCAATAAAAAGTTGCCACACCTTAAATAAATTTCCCCCTGACCCTCTTAATGAAAACCAGATTTTTTCTAAATGAAGACAAGAAATAATTTCTCTAATCCACTGAGCGTGAGTGGGAGGATGAGAATTCTTCCCTTTTTGCAAAATATGCCTTTGACGTTTTGTTTGTTTTGTGTGTTGTTGTTTTAGTTTAGCCTGATGTTTATTTTATTTTTTTTGGTTTTAGGTTTTGTATTTTTGTTTTTCCTAAATATTTAGCATGTATTGAGATTTGGCTGTCCTTACCCTGGTTTTGTTTAAGATTTTCATGTTAGGTTTTTGCTATAATTTAGCTTATTGTTGGTTGATCTTTGTTCAGACGTTTGTTTGTTTTAATAATTTTATTGTGGTCATTTAATTTATTGGTGCTCAGTTGCCACTTTTAGAGAAGAAAAGCTGCTGATTGGAGTGTCCTGTAGGTGTCCTGCAGGTTTTTGGTTTGTCCTCATCATCTGTAGTCCAGAATCAGACTCCAAATCAAACAGAAGGCCATTGATCCGTCCTCAACCACTGCTGGACCTCCTTACCTTTCCTCACTGCTGGAACGGGACGAGTTTATTCACGGTGTACAGAGACGCGAGGCTGAACTCTCCACTTTAGCTTGAATTACCGTTTGCTTATTTGGTTATTCATTTGGGTGTCCTTAGGAAAACGTTCCTGCACCTTGTTGGCTCTGGTTTCAACAGTCTGCTTGTCTTGGGCTTGATGTGAAAGCATGTGCAATGCATGTACATGTATTAATATGCAGTTAGTCTGGATGGAGTCAAGGAATTGCACTTGACACTGACCTGCAGGAGTGTGCATCCGCCTGTGTTGACGGACATACGAGACGTGTTTTTGTACTCTTCCATCCATCCATCCATGCATTTATTTATCCATCCATCCATTTATTTATTTATTTATTTATTTATTTATTTATTTATTTATTTATTTATTTATTTATTTATTTATCCATCCACCCATCAATATATGCATTTATTTATCCATCCATCTATGCATCAATATATGCGTTTATTCATTTATTCATTTATTTATTTATACATCTATCCATCCCTACATTTATTTATCCATCCATCCATGCATTTATTTATACATCAACCATCCATCCATCAATATATGCATTTATTTATTTATTTATTTATTTATTTATCTCTTTCTTTCTTTCTTTCTTTCTTTCTTTCTTTCTTTCTTTCTTTCTTTCTTTCTTTCTTTCTTTCTTTCTTTCTTTCTTTCTTTCTTTCTTTCTTTCTTTCTTTCTTTCTTTCTTTCTTTCTTTCTTTCTTTCTTTCTTTCTTTATACATCCACCCATCCCTGCATTTATCCATCCATCCATCCATTTATTTATCCATCCACCCATCAATATATGCATTTATTTATTTATTTATCCATCTATCTATGCATTTATTTATCCATCCATCCATCCATCCATCCATCCCTGCATTTATTTATCCATCTGTCCGTCCATCAGTCCATCCGTCCACTTATTTATCCATCCTTCCATCCATCCATCTACTTATTTATTCATCCGTCCGTCCATCCATCCATTTACTTATTTATTTGTCCGTCCGTCTATCTGTCCGTCCATTCCTCCATCCATCCATCCCCCAAAAGTAAAAAAAAGGGATAACCGGGAGGGAGGGAGAAGTGGGTGTTGCGGATGAAAGTAAGGACCGGGAGGTTCGCCTAGCTCGCTTGTATGGACGCACCGGCCCTGTATATATATATGTGTGTGTGTGTATGTATATATATATATTGTTTTGCTTATTTTTGTTCGGTTTGAGTTTGTTGTTTGTTTGCTGCTTTAACTTTTGCTTTATTTGATGTTTTTAGTATTTTTGTGTTGTTTTTGGGCTTTATTTAAATGTTGGTTTTGGCTTTTATGTGTTGTTTGTGATTTGTTGTTTTGTTTTTATCTCTATAGGGGTTAAGCATTTGTTTTCCAAGGATCGGATTTTCATCTCATTGATCTGTTATTAGTTGCGGAGGAAACCGTTACAGCTAAAGGGAAAATTAAAGTTTCATATTTATTATAATACAAGTTTAATGCTGCTGCTGCTTTTGAACTCTCCGTCTTTGACTGCATCACTAAACAATTTGTATAATGGTAGTTGCGATTTATCAAATATTATAATGGTCACACTTTACAATAAGGTTTCATTAATGTATTTACTAACATGAACTAATAATGAACAGCATTTATTAATCATTCTTCCACTTTTATTAATGCCTTATTAAACATCCTATTGCAGCTGGAATGGCATCCGCTGCATAAAACATATGCTGGATAAGTTGGCGGTTCATTCCGCTGTGGCAAGCCCAGATTAATAAAGGGGCTAAGCCAAAAAGAAAATGAATGAATGAGCATTAAACATCCCAAATCATGCTTGTTAACATTAGTTAATGCACCACGAGTTAACATGAACCACTTTATTTCTATTATCTAGCACTGTGGCCTCACAGTAAGAAGGTCACTGGTTCGAGTCCTGGCTGGGTCAGTTGGCATGTCAGTGTGGAGTTTGCATGTTCTCCCTGTGTTTGTGTGGGTTTCCTCCAGGTGCTCCAAACACATGCACTATAGGAGAATTGGATTAATTAAATAGGCCGTTGTGTGTGTGTGTGTGTGTGTTTTTGCACAGCTCTTTGCTCATCATTGATATTGTTATATTAGGAGCAGCAGCATTACTTCAGATGGAAGAATCTTAAGCAGACCACCTTCCTTGTCTCGATGCACTTTTGTTTGATTCCAGCAATTCAGGGGATTGCGGTGTGTGTATATGTGGGAGTGTGTTTATGTGTTTGGGGTTGGCAAAGCAAGTCCGAGACAATTTATTCCACGTTTTATTTTTTGTCTCCGGCCGCTGAGGTATTTGAGTATAAAGAGATGAATGTTTGTTTATGTGAGTGTGTGCGTATGCGTTAATTCGCTCTTGTGTGTGTGTTTGTACTTCTCACCCTGTCTGTTTGTTATGGCGGTCAGAGAACCAGAGAATGGGCTTAAATGTGCATTTGGGAGGCGGAAGACAGAGCTTGTGGTCGGGGTTGAATTATTGACAGCCCTGGCCAGATCTTACCCTGGTGTCTCCAGCAAACCCCTGGGCCTGGAATTTGACCCACTCATTTACATGCATACTTAGGATAGGCTTCAGCATGGGCCAGTAAAGTACACACACACACAACACAGACACAAACTTTTTCTCACACGCATGCTCACAATCAAACTCACAAACACACACTCACACAGACAGACACAAACTCCCATACATGAGCTCACAAACACTCGCAGTAAACCTCACAGACACATTTCACACAGACACAAGTCTCACACACATGCATACAAACACACATAGATGGGCACAAGTACACACACAGGGTCTCTCACTGAAAAATGCATGCACACACACTCACAATCAAACACACAAAAACAGACACACACACACACACACACACACACACACGAGTTTGATTGGCACCGATCTGCACTCTGGCTTTGGGGTCTGGAATAACAGGAGAGAGGGGGATCCTGTAAGAGAGTCGAGGCGCTTTAGATCTGATTGCGTAATCCTGAGCAACGTCCAGCTTGTGTGTCCAAACATTCCTCGCTTTTGGATTTGGGTTAAAGGTTCTGATCCTTCTACACGTCTTTAAGCACAGTTATGTACACCTATTTATAGAACACTTGGCAGATTTATTAACTGAATGCTTTTCACATGGCACATTTTATAAGTAGTTGCACTGCAGCAGATCAGAGTCCAGCGACTGCTTTTGTCCCATTATATAAACATTTTAAAAGCATCTTGAACTTCATTTGACGTCTTGGAGGAACAGATCCTCCTTTTTTGATTTATTTTGGTTTTATTAATTAATTAATTAATAATGTATTTGTTTAGTTTAATTTAATTATTTAATTTTTTTTATTATTGTTTACTATTTAATTTTAGTCAATTCATTTTTTTTATTTTTTAAATTTAATTTTAATTTAATTTTATTATTTTTCTATTTAATTTAAATTTTATTACATTTTATTTAAATTATTTTATTTTATTTTTGTTTGTGTTTTGTTGTATTGGTTTGTTAGGTTTAGTTTTATTTTGGCTTGAGCTTTGACTTTTTGTTGTTTTTTGTGTTGATTTGGTTTAGACAAAATGTTTTCTTTGTTTTAGGTTTTTATATTTTTGTTTTGTAATTTTTTTGTGTGGGGTTTTTATTGTTGTTTTTAATTTGTTTTGTTTTGGTTGTCATTAATTAGTTAGATTTTCCTTGTTTTTTTTGTTTTTGTATTGTAATGATTTCGATTCTTGGTGGTTGATTCGGTTTTGGTTTTGATGTAGTTTCAAAGCAGCTTTGTTTATGATGCTATCTTTCGTTTTATTTTATTATTTTTCTATTTTATTTTATCTTTTTTATTTTATTTTATTGCCTCATCATTTGATTTGTACAAGCTCACTTGTGACTTAAGCACCCTATTTTGATGTGCAGTTAGGATGCACTCAGGTCCATTATGTTATGTATTATTTATTTAATTTAATAAAATTTTATTCTGGCAAATACCGAAATGCACTGTAAATAGCACAGACAACAACGAAAATGTGCCGGAGGACCCCAAAATTGTGTTTAATAGATTTCATGGAGATCCCACTCCCACTGCAGAATCATCCCAACCCATCTAACATTATAAATTATTTCCATATAAAGATAGTAAGTCATCTGATGAAATTGTATTGCTGTCGTAATATATATCGCAAAATAAAAAATATTGCAATGCTAGATTTTTCCAATATAGTGCAGCCCTAGGATGTATTATAAATTACTATAGTATATTTTCATGTGGGCGTCCGACAACTGAAAATAGGTCTTTTACTTTTTTTTTTTTTAAGTGTGATTTTTACCTTGCACTGATTTTGTTAACATTTATCATCATTATTATTCTATATTTAGGATATGCATTTTCACAGTCTGATTCCAATGCTTAATGTAAATTGTTAAAATGACTAGAAGTAAATTAAATATTCTTAAGAATAAAACATTACGTGTTCTTTGGAGTGTACTTGCATTCTGGCATTATATAATGATTGGTATAAAATGGTCTTGACAAAGAGTGCATAAAACGATAATAATCTCATTTATTATTTATTTATTTAATATATCTACATCAAAAAAGTAGACAGTCCTAGGGACAACATGAATGAATTGTGTGCAACCCAGCATTTTTGTACAGTGTAACGTGGCTCATACTTCCAACTAACTCAATATAAAAAGCTTAGAGGATCTCAGATCGGTATCTGCAACGCTGCTTTTAATTTGCAATGTCATTAGGCTTTTAAATTCATTGATTTCTGATTCAAGTCTCTTGTGTTTGGAGCCAATGGAAATAAATAAACACTTTAATTAGCTTTTAATGAAAAGGCTTGAATGCCTCAGCCCCACTCTGCCTAATATCCCGAACATCATGGCACCACATTTTTATAATTTGACAATTGGATTAAAAGAGGACTGGAAAGGGAAAGCTATCGTGGCTCTTTTTTTTGCCTTGTTTTACACACTTCTGGGAAGTACAGGCTTTTAATGAATTGATATTTGTCTACGTTGTGTGTTGAGGTAAGTAAGTTGGCACATGTTGTACTTATGGTGGCCTTGCATTCTGAAACAAATAAAAATAAGAATTTAAAGGAAACCTATTATGCAGAAATCCCTTTTATAAAGTGCTTATAAAGTGCAGTCTGTGACTATAACCAGCTTATAATGATAAAATTGTATTAATTGTATTTGTTATAATCAGGCTCGATTAAAGGAACACATTGATTACCATTCTCCTGTACGTGTCGTCAGAGGTGGAAAGCCCCGCCCACTAGTGACCATCTCTCCCTCATTAGCATGGGACTGCAGTCTTGTTTTTAAATCTGACGCATAGGCATTTGTAGCTCCGCCCTATTTTGAAAGGCGCACAATCTCATTTGAATTTAAAGCTACAGTCACCAAAACACCACAATTAGGATTAAAGGGCACCTATTTTACACCCTTTTCAAGATTTAATATAAGTATTTTGTGTCTCCATAATGTGTGTCTGTAAAGTTTCAGCTTAAAACTCTCATCAGATTAATTATTATAGCTTTCAGAACATTCAAATTTTCTGCTTTAAACGCACTGTAGCTGTTTGTGGCCTGTGCCTTTAATACTGGTTCTCCCTGCCCACTGTTCACACATGCCTGTCAGAGTGTGCCTGAATCTCCGCCTCAGCTGCGTCAGATAAACAGCACAGTGACAGACATGAAGCAGATCTCTTGTAATGTTTGTGAGAAGTACTACAGTAAGAGCTTTCCCAATGATTATTTGATGTATTTGTTGTGGAGTAACTCGATCCTTTTGATGAGTCACACACAATGTCGTTACAAAATTCACACACACACACGCACACACACACAGAGACATAGTGGACACACCCATACACAGCATGTGCGTTTATCTTTGCACTATTTTTGCACGGCAAATGTGACAGGATACATGTTAATATTCACTTCTGTATGGATATCCGTTATGTTGATGTACAAAATGTACCTGATTTAATGTCCACATACCGGGATTGAATCGTCGTCTTTTATTATTGTACTGACACTCTGCGCCTGTGCTGATGAATTACAGTGATTTTACTGTCTTTATTACAAACATGCACTGTTTTAAACGTGTTAAACTTGTTTAACTTTATTCTTGATCACATTTGATGATGATCACAGAGAGCTCAACAGATCATTTTATCCCGGTTGCTTTTTGCACGTCCTGTCTTGTTGATATAATTATACGTGTTACTACAGAGACATGTTAATACGGGGCTGTCAATCAATTTGGTGGGCGGGGAAACCACACTCCTACATCATGTTGATGTCTGCCTCAAAAAGGGAGGGATTTGGATCCTATTTTAACATCAGGAATAATAAAAAAAAAAGATTTGTGTAGCCCCGCCCTCTTTTGAAAAAATCTTTTTTGAATTTAAAGCGACAGACACCAAAACGCCACAAGTATTAAAGGGCACCTATTTTACCCATTTTTCAAGATTTAATATAAGTGTCTCCATAAAGTGTGTCTGTAAAGTTTCAACTCAACTCTCATCATATTAATTATTATAGCTTTCAGAACATTCAAACTTTCTGCTTTAAACGCACTGTTGCTGTTTTTTTGTGGCCAGATCTCATGTTTGTGAGAAACAAATTTTATTCTGTATTATGTAAATTACATATTATTTACGGAATGCTTTCAGCATAGTATAACAGCTCGTCACCCAGTGATAAGCACAGTTATTCTGCAAAATTAACGTTAAAGTGAGCGGTGTTCGTCTGACCGATCCATTTGCGATAGCACCCTTCCAATGGATATTGGATGAGACGAAATGGCCAAGCATCCAGCCTGAAATATACAATCTCATTGAAGCTCCAAGTGTTTTACCATGAGAGCAGTTAAAGCCCACAAGTCTTTGAATGTCTACAATGTTGTTCTGTGTGGTCATGTGCAAGAAATAATGCTCTATGACAGTGGTTCTCAAAGTGGGGGTCGGGACCCCCAGAGGGGTCGCGGGACAATGAAGGGGGGTCCCCTGGTGATTTCCAAAAATCGATTTATTTTTAATAAACCACAAGATTTACCATATTTTATTCATAACCTACTGAAGAGAAAAAAAATATATATTATATAGTTACTATAATAGCTTATATTTCTATTGCAGGGGAGCTCAACCCTGTTCCTGGAGATCTACCCTCCTACAGAGTTTAGCTCCAACCCTGATCAAATACACCTGAATCAATTAATAAGGACCTGAACAGCACTTGATAACTACAGGCAGGGTTGCAACTGAAATCTGCAGGAAGGTAGATCTCCAGGAACAGGGTTGAGCACCCCTGTTCTATTGGATTGCGACCCCTGGGGTACATTATATTAAATACACAGCAATAGCATCAGATGCAGCGGATTGATTTTATAGCACCAGGTTGAACTTTCTGGTCCATTTACAGCACTGTATCCATTAAAAAACAGAAACGAAGAATAGACTTGGGTCTATGGTGTGTATGCACCATTGTATGCAAGGTTTCTTTATTTATAACCACCTCAGAGGATATTGGGGGTCGCGAGTCACTGGCATTGTCATTTTGGGGGTCAGGGGCTGAAAAGTTTGGGAACCCCTGCTCTATGATTACCAGATTCAAAACTTTGTAGTGCTAAAAACCGAGGTTCTGCCTAGCCAAAGACAAGGAAAGAAGACGAGGCTGTACAAGGCCTGGGTGATCATCAACAAGCAGAACAACTGCATTCTGACAGTGAACTGCACCTGTACGACAGAGTATGTGAACTTACATGTTTACATTTCATTTTAAGCATTGTCCGCAGATTAATTCACCAAATGTAACTGTGTTTGCTGAAATTGCTGCAATCAAAAAAAATTTCATCATAGCGTAAACTTGCCTGATATGACATCACAACTGCAGAGTCCAGCAGTTTTAATTAGGTCCACGCTCGATTCAGCTCTTGTGACGTCTGTTAGCCAAAGACGTCTGCGGTTGGCATCTAAAGCAGTGTGGTGTACGATAAAATTTAAGTCTTGACATCCTACAGCACAACACAACATGTTTGTTATTGCAACCTGTCTCTTTGCAACTGGTATGCACGGTTGAACCCATGTGACATCATGTGTGACATAGGTTGGTAATTCCCCTATATGACTGTGGACACACTATACCTGCACACAGTTGTGTCCAAACAGCTTACAAAAGATGATTTTCATCATAGGTGCCCTTTTAAAGCCTGAAAGGGTCAGTTTCAGAAAGTTATAAAACATGATTTGTGTGATATGTTGAGCTGAGACTTCACATACACACACTAGGGACATCAGTAGGTCCCCTTAACAAAAAATAGTGTAAAAATCACATGCATCACATATTTTAAATGAGATCCTAACTGATTTTGATGGCATTTTTCAATTTATTTTTTGCTTAATGCACTTAAAAATGAATTTATGTCAGGCTGACTTGCAGTTATGTGTTTGTGTGTGTGCACGTGCATTTGGAAAACATATGCGGTTGGCCATTTAAGGTCTGTTCCCAGAAGCAAGAGATAATTCCCCTGTGACAGATGTTTCCAGATGTGTGGAATAGCTACTAATTACGAAAGACTCCCACTGAGCTGTTTCTGACCCCCACTTTCCATGCAAAAAAAAAAACAACCTCTTGACATTAAAAGCTGATCAGGAGAAAGTGAACATTGGCACACGTGCACAGCGGGATTTGAACAATTACATGATCTCTCGAATGTCTCTTAGTGAGCTCAGAGGATTGCCAAGTGATGCTCGATCTGCTCCAAAACCTAATGAGGCATTATAGATGCTCTCCTGATGCCAGATCAGTTTCATAAGGTAGGAAACTCACCTCGTGCAGAGTTCAGATGACACTACAGTGTAAAAAAAAAGATTTGTAAATGAGCAGTTTTCCGCGTTTTGTGATTCATGTTTTTATTTTTTCCCGTTTATTTCTGCTTTTGAATTGCATTATTGGAGCTTAATCTTTCTTCCAGCAACTTTTAACCTTGAAAAGGTCAAAAAAATGTACTTTTGTCATTTTTAATAGTTTAAAGTGCTACATCGTCTGGGTTGGTGTTGTATATTACGCTACAGAACCTTGTAGTAAACTGCAGCCCATTTTCTGTTGTTATACATAATTATTTCTCTTATTTATTATACATTATATTAATTAAAACGACTAAAATGTCAATTAAAGTCACTGTTAAATGGTAGAGTTGAATTTTCAACATCAAAAGCGGACAGAGTAGAGATCAACATCCCATAATGCATTTCGCAACACTTGTGAATCACTAGATATGAAAACTGTTCGTTAACAGCAGACATGCGGCCCACTGGACTTCCTTGGTTGGCGTGCATGAAGTATTTATTCACATTCAACCACAAACAGAACCTTGCAATGCACGGGTCTGATAGCGCGAGTCAACAAAAGGGGACTTTCACATGTAGCATCTTCTGCACGCTCGGTTTTGCTAATTCAAATGGAGATGCGCCTATTCAGCGCACAATTAGGAAGGGATGCAGTATGTCGCGCTCATGCATTCCAGGCGCTGCCAGTTGAAAACAATCAAACATTTCAGAGTGCTGCGAGCGAACCCGGAGTCGTGACAGGAACCAACCAGGCAGCTTCACACTTTGTATGGAAATACTCCGTAATAAAGGTAGACTATAAAATAAAGGTAGACTGTTGAGCATAATTTAAGGCCATGTTAGCACCTGTCAGCTTTAATTGTAGGGTAAACTGGATAATGTTGAGCTGTTGTCAGCTAATTTCAGCTTCCGGGTTTAAAATGATTTTTGGGGCGGATCAAAATCAGTGACGTAGCACAAAAGTGCAAGTGGAGTGATGACGGGTTGATTTCTCGTTATTATTCATAGCAGTTTTCTTATCCTATGAGAAGAGCCGGCTTCTTAATTATTCGTGACTGCACGTGCATTCCGAAGGCAAGGCAGACCTGCCAGTGCCAAGCTGTGAGACCTAATGACTGGGTGAGACTGCATCCGCGATTAGCACAGCTCGTACACAAGAAAACTTAATAGCATAGTCACATGGTAATCTAACAAAATAACTGCTAAAATTAGGTTCAAGTTTTGGGAAAAATATTAAATAAATATTTAAAAATAACGAAATTTAAGAGAAACAAAAAATGTATATAAATTTTGTTGAAATTTTGTTATTCCCAATATTTTGCATGCATTTAAATGCATCATTCATTCATTCATTTTCTTTTCGGCTTAGTCCCTTTATTAATCCAGGGTCACCACAGTGGAATGAACCGCCAACTTATCCAGCAAGTTTTTACGCAGTGGATGCCCTTACAGCCGCAACCCATCTCTGGGAAACATCCACACACACATTCACACACACTCATACACTTTAGCCTACCCAATTCACCCGTACTGCATGTCTTTGGACTGTGGTGGAAACCGGAGCACCCAGAGGAAACCCAGATGAACGCAGGGAGAACATGCAAACTCCACACAGAAACGCCAACTGAGCCGAGGCTTAAACCAGTGACCTTCTTGCTGTAAAGCACTACCTACTGCGCCACTGCTTCACTCCTAAATGCATTATCTTTCTATTTTTAAAGATGTTCGGTGACTAATATATCCGTTCAATGAATCTGTTTTGTTCAAATGGGCCAAAATATATCACCTTTAATCACTGAGAAATGGATCATAATATTCATTTTCAAAATGGGGTGTACTTAATTATGCTGAGCACCGTGTATCATGGCAAAAACAAAATATGTTGAGCAATGTCCCGTTTTTCCAATATGGTCCAGCTCTAGTACACAGCGCACTAAACTTGAAGTATGTCTAATTTCTGGACCACTGTGAGGTAACCAGCTTAATAAAACATTAATGTTACGGGTAAAACTTTTATCGCCACTAGCTGGACATTTCACATTAGCGTACTGAAATGAGCAGTTTTTTTGGCCAGAGGTGCTTCAGTGGGGTAGAAATCATTGCGTCCAGGAAACATTACCTCAGCCGGTGGACTTCCTGCTCGTTAGGATGCTGTTTGGCGTGTGATTATTTCTGTGATTACATCGTCTCCACCTGTCATCTTAAATATCAGCAGCTCCTGTTAGAATGAAGAGAAGACGTAATACAGATAAAACACGGTTGTCTTTTCCATCTGCCCGCAGGGGAAGCTGTGGCGAAGCACTCAATGTACAACTAGCTTTAAGTAGCGTGACAGAAACTCCGCTGTTTGCCAGTAAAGTATTACTTTTTTTATTTTAGTTCAGTAGACCTGTTATGAAAAAAGAATCACTAAAGGGTTTAAACAGAGTTGTGTGTCATCAGAGTGTGTATATGACCAGCTTTTAATGGTAAATGTTAATTAGCTCTATTTGTTATAATCAGACTTGATTTAAACAGTGTGGAGAAACACTTTGATTGACATTCTCCCTTCATACATGTCATCAGATGGAGAAAACCCCGCCCACTAGTGACCATCTCTCCCTCATTAGCATAAACAGCCTTGAGTGAGAAGCAGCCGTCAAGAGTTTTCAATAATATATTTCATAAGATTTTAAGATAACATTAATTGAATCTGCCACTATGCTGATACAAAGGTGTTTGTATCTCCACCCTCTTTTGAAAAGAGCCCAGCCTCATTTGCATTTAAAGCGACAGTCACCAAAATGGCCCAATTAGCATAAAAGCAATTAGCATCAAAGCCTAAACGGGTCAGTTTCAGAGAGTTATAAAACATTATTAGTGTGGTATTTTGAGCTGAAACTTCACACACACTCTTCTTTACACTCTAGGGCAGGGGTTCTCAACCTTTTTCACTTCGAGGCCCACCTTACTCTATGAAATTATTTGTGAAGGCCTAAACTGATTGTCTAGAGAAAATGCTTATTTTGAAGCTTTATTTGTTAGCAAAACATTTCTTTTGCATTCTATTATTCTTTTATTTTTCTACATAAATTTCTACATCATTTTATATAACAAACAAACAAACAAACAAACAAACAAACAAACAAACAAACAAACAAACAAACAAACAAACAAACAAACAAACAAACAAACAAACATACATACATACATACATACATACATACATACATAATGAATAACTAATATTTATTTTTTAATGAATTATAACTTATAAAAATAATTTAATTAAAATAAATACATATATAAAATGAAATAAAATAAGTAAATAAGTGAATAAATAAATTAGCTAATTAATTAAAATAAATTAAAATAAACAAATTAAAATGAATGAGTAATTAATTGAAGTATTATTTTTTAAATATATTAAAATATATTAACATAAAAAAGATAAATCCATATATAAAAATAAATAAATAAATTAATTAATTTAAATCAATAAAAATTGAAAAATTTTTACAAAATTTAATAAAAAAATTGAATGTGAATTAGTTAATTAATATAAATCAATAAAAATAGATTAATAAAAATAAATAAATATATTTATACATTTAAAAATGTCAGTTTTTTTCAATGTTTTTACAGAAATAAAAAAATAATAATTAAGTGAATAATTAAAATAAATAAATTAACATAAATAGATAAATCTATATAAAATTAATAAGTAAATAAATAAATTAATTAAAATACATTAATTGAAGTAAATTAACCTAAATAAATAGATTAATCTATATATAAAATAAATAAATAAAAAATTATCAAAAACTCAGAGCAAAGAGAAAGTCTGTGTGTTTCAGATCTGCTTCTCCATCAGTCTGTGTACAGCAGCAGAATGAGTTAATCCTGATCATTTCTCTTCATATTCCAGCACTGTGAGCTCTGGTTGTTGCTGATCATGTAGCATTAGCACTCAGCCTTTATTCCTGACTAAGCCCTACCAATGCATTATGGGATTGCAGTGAACCGCAGCCTCCAGGACTCTGACTGTGTTTCTCAATGTTCTGTTCTGGTCGTCACACGCTGCGCTTTTAAAGCTGCACAAAACAAGCTTTTTCAGATGTGTTGCACAAGATGAAGTAAAACATTTGTATTTTGGGGCTAAAGTCAACGTTGAATGACTGTCAAAGAAATGTGATTAAGATCTGTGGAGTTTAGACTGTATATTATAATACTATTTATCTTCAACACGTCATGGTTTTTCCTGGGAATAATATTTCTAAAGGAGCTGTTGACATGGAATTGAAAAAAAAAAAAAAAAACAGAACGAACATAAAAATAAAACAAAAACATAAAATAATGTGTCATAACAATGTAATGACACAAGGAGGAAGTTCTGAACTACTGAAATGCATTTAATAAAGATGTCAGCTTAACGACGCCTCTCATATGGAGAATGAAGCCTCATGCATTGCTCAGGTGTGAGTTTCTCACAGACTTCAACAGAGTGTCAACATCTTGATGCTTCTGTGGGTCTCGTCTATCAAATCCAAGGTTTATTCTCAATTGGATTCGGGTCAGGTGATTGGCTGGGCCATTCTACAGCTTGATTTTCTTTCACTGTAAAAAATGTTACTTAGATCTAACTTATAAAAAGTGAGGCAAGTGGTTGCATCGGACGTTTTAGGTTGATTCAACTTCCAGCCTTTTTTAAGTATTTTAAACACTAAAACATTGCTTAAAACAAATGCAATAAAATTAAGTTGAGCCAACTAATATTTCTAAAATTACTCAAATCAGATAAACTTACTTTTTTTGTTAAACTTAACTTACTTATACATTGCTATATGTTGACTGTACTCATTTTAATTAAGTATTATGAACTTAATGATCTAAATAAAATTAACCATGCATATGTCATTTAAAACTAATTTAATTGACTTCTGGCTGTAACCTCAGAAAATAAATCTTCGTTTCTATATTGTAAGCACAATATACACTAGTAAAAACAGATAAACAGACTTTCCTGTCAATAACAATTAAATAAGAATGGGAAGATGGATTAAAGACCATAACATGTATTCAATATCAATCGATGTTCCTTTTAATAGTGACTACAAAATAGGCCATTAATGTGGCTACACATACACAATACATAAATAAAAACATTAATAATACCAGATCCTATTGAGAAATCATCCAAGGCAACTCAGTGAGGAGATTTGCATATTTTGATAAAGATTTAGGATGCATAATGTCCAGTCCCACAAAGAGTCTCTAATATATCTCAAATGTATACAGTTTTGATGGATACTTGAAGTCGAGGACATCGGTAAGTCCAAACAGGAGCCATCATGCATTTGACAGGTTTGGCAAACCTCTGACAGTCCTATGATAATCCAAACTGTGTTGGGCTGATGGCAAATTTTTCCCGTGGGCAGCCGCATGCACCTCTGATTCCTCACAACTCTATTGGTAGAGACAAAAAGAAACAGGAGTTCAGGTGGTTGCTACCAAACAACATTAAATAGCTAAATACTGAATAGAAAATAACTACAAGTGAAGTTACAAAAGTCCAGTGAGAATGATGCATGGATGAAACACCTTAGTTTATCAGTTAAAAATTACCTTAGTTAAAATTACCTAACTTCTATTTAAAAAATAAAAAAAGGTTATAGAGGTTGTGTAATTACATTATTCCAGGTGTTTTTAGTTATCAAATTTTAAAGAAAACTGTGATTTTACTCAGTGTAACAGTGCATGTCATTGTGTTTTCCTGTCAATCAAAGAATTGTTAAAATTTAGGTATTACATTTTTTGTTTATTTTGGCAACTTATAAAGCATAAGAATGTGTATTTAATTTAGATATTAAAACTGTTTGAAAATGGCTATATGAAAAATATAGAATACAAGTTCTATAATTTAAATGTCATCTTCATTTTGCACCAAACTTTGCACGTCATAATACAAATTTTATTAAATAAATAAATAAATACATTGCCATTTTACACATTACATTAAGGTTTACATTAAATTTTAGCTAAAGCTACATTTAATTGACTTTTTCTTCAAATTTAATGTCACTGGCAAATGACAGTTCAGTGATTCAGTGTTATCAGTTAGCTTTATTGAAAGACTGACAGATAATAAGAAACTGCATTAGGATATTTTTATACTGTTTTTACTGTTGCACACATAAAAAAAATCTTCAGATATCAAATGTAAGTTAATTCTATGGAGCCCACTATTGTTTGCAATTTTACCAATGTTTTACTTGCCTGCAAATAATTATAGCTGTAGTTGTATCTAATGTTTTTCTTACCTGGATGTGAAGTTTGAAGATCCACAGGTAACAAAATCACTTTGGTATCTAAAGACCAAGAACATGCATTTTAGAATGAGGTGCAAACAATTTAAATGGTTCTGTAAACATCAGTAGTAAATGTAATTTAAGTTAAAATAAATTGTAAATCTGTAATTTATTCACTATGCAGCATTAAAAAACTTATGGACTAAATCTCTAAAACACAAACTTTAAGTTATACTTTCTCTTACGTTAAACACACACTACTTAACTGTTGCATACGTTTCTGCATTTAATATCCATCCTTAATGTGCTGCTATAACTTAGGTGAGCTAACTTTAGCTAAGTTAGCGCTAGCAAACTGAACCCCCACACCCCGACCGCCCACCAGTGACCTTGTTAATCGGTTCTGCAACGTTAGTTATACCTACTAAGTGTTTTAAAACTACTTTCACTATTTTTTCTCAATAATATCACTTTTAATCGTTAGCATAAACTAGCGTTGGTTAGCGTTAGCCAACTTAGCTTTCCATGTGAGAGCAGTCTAACTGTTAACATACCTGAGGCTACAGTACAATTTACAAAGCTAAAAACCTCACCTGCCTAGCGAAGACAGCAGTTTTGCATGACTTTACAATAATCATTCGGCTAAATTTGCAACTTACCGTGTTAATCAGATCCGCTGCTGGGAGCAGTTAATGTCGACCATTGCAGAAGCTGCGTCTGCCTGCTAAATCCCGGGCAATGAAAAAGGAGTCACGCCAAACTATAAAAATCACGTTTTATGAACACCTGCCCACATCGACAGCTGCTCTAATAAATTGTCTGTGTCAACTCACTTTTATAACATTTATTCTACACAATAACCACGTACAAAAATCTACTCAAATAAATTGCATTAGTTTTATTCAAAATATACAGTTATATAAAAACTGATATATTTTAAGTAAAGAGGAAGCAAATTTAATTTTTTTGGAATAAAACAAATAAAATTAACTAGATTGCAATTATTTAAAGTAGATAGAACCAACTTTGTGAGTGTAGCACTTTTTACAGTGTTCTCTGAAAGCATCTGAGAGTCTCCTTGGCTGTGTTTTGGACTATTGTCTTGCTGAAATGTCCACCCTGGCTTCATCCTCATCCTCCTGCTGATGTAGATGTTGGACTGAAGCAGCTGATATTCATTTACACTGAGGAAGGGCAGAGGCTTGCTGAAGAACTCCTGAGAGATTTCAGCTGCTGTCTGGGCTTTCACTGTCGAACTACATCCCCCTTTCTTCACATGTTCAATTCTTTTTCCCTTAGTTATTTTGTTTTATTACATTAGATTTGTTTTATTTGCATATATGGATTTCTTTTTGTTATCAACATCTGGGGAAAAGTTCAAGCATATGGGCACCTTTAGAATTATGCTTTCTGAGAAAAATAGTGAAGGGTTCAACAGTTGTATATATTTCAGTATTTTTGGTTTTGTATTTAATGTTTTACCCAATATTTATACACAGAGTTCACATACATTATGTAAATACAAACTTTTTTTAGGATGAGATTAATCTCTAATAATCAAAGTAGTTGATTCATGTCTATTGAATTATTAGACAAATAATATAATTATAGAGTATTCATTATTACTTTGTTGTTGTGGTTTACATTGTATTGGTTGTTTTTAAAATGTGTTTAAATGATGAAACGGTCTTGTTAAAATGTAGAATTGACTGAATATCACAAACCCCCCTGCTGTCCTTCACACCCTGATGATCCCCAGATGCAGCCCACTTACATCTTCCACATACTGTAAGAATGAGTTTCTGTTCAAGAGCATTTAATAAAGCTGGAGAATGTAGACTAATCAAACACACGCCTTCACTGAGTTTATTTCAATTTCTTTTATTTTATTGCGCATTCTATATAAATAAATATATATATATATATATATATATATATATATATATATATATATATATATATATATATATATATATATATATATATATATATATAGCAGTTGTTTTGCGTTTTGTTAAATTACATTTTATTGCTTTTATTTAATTTAATTTAATTTATTCTCTATTTTATTTTAGCAATTTAATATTTATTTATTTGTGTTGCACTACTTTATTTTATTGCACTGTTTTATTTTTATTGTATTTTATTTTTTGAAATTTTAAATTCACTGCAGTTAAATTATATTTTAATTTTTTTTTTTGAATTTTCTCATTTTATTGCTACTTAAATTTTATTATATTTAACTTGATTTTCATTTTATTGAATTGTATAGTTTTATTGCTATTTAATTAGATTTTTCATTTTATTTTTTGAAATTAATAATTTTATTGCAGTTTAATTAGATTTTTTTATTTTATTTTATTGAACTTTATAATTTTATTGCTATTTAATTAGATTTTTTATTTTATTTTATAATTTAGTTGCAATTTAATTGTATTTTTTTCTTTTTGGACTTTATAATTTTATTGCAATTTAATTAGATTTTTCATATTTTTATTTTTGAATTTTATTGCAATTTAATTTACATTTTTTTTGCAATTTAATTAATTTTTCATTTTATTTTATAGAATTCAATAATTTTTTTGCAATTTAATTAGATTTTTCATTTTATTTTATTAAATTTTACAATTATATTGCAATTTATTTAAGTTTTATTACATTTTTATTTTATTATTTTTTTTACTTTTTTACTTGTACTTGCATTGTACTTATTTTGTTAATACCTTTTAATACAGTATTGGAATGAATTTTATTGCATTGCATTTTGTTGCATTTTATTACATTTTACTGCAATGAATTGTTGCATTTTATTTTATTACATTTTATTGATATTTGTTTTTGCATTGCATTGCATAAAATTTTAAATCAACATACAGTAATTGATTACGAGATGTTTAGTCAAATGGGCTACAAAATTCAAAAGATACTGTAGTATGTACATGAAAGATGAGTTTTTTTTTTCTTCTCATATATCTGTCAGCGTTTCTATAAAACGAGAAAAGCAGTCCATTGTTTTGGCCTCTTCTTTTGTTTCTGACAGAGTTTTGAGAGCTCTGTTGCTTTCAAAATTGCTTTTCTTAGAGTATCTTGTCATGATTTGGAGGACAAGAGGGAAAGAAAAGGGCAGATGTGATGATTACATTCCTCTGTGTCCATCTGGATCTGCTGATGGAGGTTGAGCAGAGGTTGAGGAACATCTGAAAGAAAAGAAAGAGACATAAATAAATCAAAATAAGCAACTGTTCAATGTCTCTGGCACACCTTTAACATTCATCAGACAATCCGAATCAAGCATTTAGTAGCGTTTTCATATAAATCATTGCAAATGTATCACTTTTTTCTTAGTTTAGTAAGTAATTAATTTAAGTCTACAAATTTACAAGTTGTTATTTTTAGGCTGAATTGTGATTTACAAAATACATAACTATTGTATTCCTTGCAGATTAAATAGTTTTTTTTTTTTGTGCATATTATATTATATTAAAATTTAAACATTGTACTAGTGTTGATTATTGAACAATGTTAATTAAATTTTTTTAAAGAATTGAAGAACATATTTAATAGACCTATTATTCTACCAGTCGTCTGCAAAGTAACTTTATAAACACAAGTATAGTGAATGTACGTGTTGGGATTTTAGCATCATAAAATTATTGTTGTTAGTATAATTAACTGTATATGTTTGTGCAATAAAACAAAATATTTTTTCATTGACTCATTCATAATATTTGTAATAATGACAACAACAGCATTATTACTATGTATTTTATTTATTTATTTATTTATCTAATTTTTATCAGTTTTTATTTTATCTATGGATTTATTTAATATCTATTTATTTTATTTATAAATTTATGTATATTATTTATTTTGTCTACATATTTATTTGTTTTATCTATGAATTTATCTATTTATTAGTTTGTTAGTTAGTTTATGTTGTCTGGATTTATTTATTTATTTATTTATTTATTTAACCTTTGCATTTATTTATTTTTTTATTTAGTCTATGCATTTATTCATATTTATCTATCAATTTATTTATGTTGTCTATAGATTTATTTATTTATTTATGTTTATTTTATCTATGCCTTATTTATTTATTTAATCTATGCATTCATTTTTATTTTTTGTCTAATCTACGCATTTATTTATTTAATCAATGCATTTATTTATTTGATCTATGCATTTATTTATATTTATTTATCAATTTATTTAATTTATTTTGTCTATAGATTTATTTACTTATTTATTTATTTATATATTATTTTAATATTTTTTTATCTATCAATTTATTTTAGTCTATGGATTTGTTACCAACTTTTTGTATTTTAATGTATAGTCCTAGAGTGCATTATTATGTATTTTGTATTATTATTATTATTATTGCAAACAAACACACAAACAACAACTACAAAGCAGGCTAAATATGAAGTAGTGAAAACCACTCATGAACCTATTATATTACAATATGCAAGACGATCTTCATAACAGAGTTACAGGCATCATAATTAATACATTAATAGATGTTGTAAGTTGTTTTTCAGAAGTGAATCTTTCTTCAGTCCCTGATCTGCATTTGAGTGAACAGATCTCTGCTCGCTGCCAGTTTTTACTACGCTTTTCGTTCTGTTTTGTGTTAAGAATTCATCATTTTTTGCTTGTGTTTTGTCCGTCAGAAGGTTTGCGAGAAGCCAGGAGATTCGGCCAGATCCTCCAAAAATCACAATCATTGTCTTTCTTTATATAAAACAATGATTTTTTCCCCCTCTGATAACTAATTGAGCTGTTTTCCCTGTGAGTCAAGAGCTGACTCATTTATTTTCCAGGAATTATGTCTGTTCCTGCAGAAGATGGTTATTAAAATGAGAGTAATTTATCAGCGAGGCATTAAAGCAGCATCTGCAGCAGGGCGTGAAGGTGAATCTGTTCACACACGATTATGATGACAATAAATGCACTTATGGGGTTATTACTGATGATTATTATGGGCCTATACTGTATGTGAATGGAGTACTTATAGCAATGATTTAACGGTTTGCATGAATCACATATTATGATGTTTGCTGATCTGATGTATCAGAGTTCTGCTGTTGTTTTGAATATCAACACGTTTGTGATGATGCTTCACTGTTTAGTAAACAAGCGAATAATAATATTGAGCAACATGGGTTTATTTTTCCACTAGTGAAAATTATAAAATGATTTTTTTTTGTTTGACTTTACTTTAAAAGCAAAGGGTTTATTAATTAATTGCTATAAAATCAGCGGTTTTACAAATTTTTAAAAAAAGCGATTAGTTGACTTTTCTTAAAGTAGATAAACCTGTTGCTTCTGAAGTGATTAGTTGACTTTTCTTAATAAAGTGAGTAAACCTGTTGCTTTTAAAGCGATTAGTTGACTTTACTTAATAAAGTGAGTAAACCTGTTGCTTTTAAAGTGATTAGTTGACTTTTCTTAATAAAGTGAGTAAACCTGTTGCTTTTAAAGTGATTAGTTAACTTTACTTAATAAAGTGAGTAAACCTGTTGCTTTTAAAGCGATTAGTTGACTTTACTTAATAAAGTGAGTAAACCTGTTGCTTTTAAAGCGATTAGTTGACTTTACTTAATAAAGTGAGTAAACCTGTTGCTTTTAAAGTGATTAGTTAACTTTACTTAATAAAGTGAGTAAACCTGTTGCTTTTAAAGCGATTAGTTGACTTTTCTTAATAAAGTGAGTAAACCTGTTGCTTTTAAAGTGATTAGTTAACTTTACTTAATAAAGTGAGTAAACCTGTTGCTTTTAAAGCGATTAGTTGACTTTACTTAATAAAGTGAGTAAACCTGTTGCTTTTAAAGCGATTAGTTGACTTAATAAAGTGAGTAAACCTGTTGCTTTTAAAGCGATTAGTTGACTTTACTTAATAAAGTGAGTAAACCTGTTGCTTTTAAAGCGATTAGTTGACTTTACTTAATAAAGTGAGTAAATCTGTTGCTTTTAAAGCGATTAGTTGACTTTACTTAATAATAAAGTAAACCTGTTGCTTTTAAAGCGATTAGTTGACTTTACTTAATAAAGTGAGTAAACCTGTTGCTTTTAAAGCGATTAGTTGACTTTACTTAATAAAGTGAGTAAACCTGTTGCTTTTAAAGCGATTAGTTGACTTTACTTAATAAAGTGAGTAAACCTGTTGCTTTTAAAGTGATTGGTTGAACTTAAAATGAGCAAACCTGTTGCTTTTAAAGTGATTAGTTGACTTTACTTAATAAAGTGAGTAAACCTGTTGCTTTTAAAGTGATTAGTTGACTTTACTTAATAAAGTGAGTAAACCTGTTGCTTCTAAAGCGATTAGTTGACTTTACTTAATAAAGTGAGTAAACCTGTTGCTTCTAAAGCGATTAGTTGACTTTACTTAATAAAGTGAGTAAACCTGTTGCTTTTAAAGCGATTAGTTAACTTTACTTAATAAAGTGAGTAAACCTGTTGCTTTTAAAGTGATTAGTTGACTTTTCTTAATAAAGTGAGTAAACCTGTTGCTTTTAAAGTGATTAGTTAACTTTACTTAATAAAGTGAGTAAACCTGTTGCTTCTAAAGCGATTAGTTGACTTTACTTAATAAAGTGAGTAAACCTGTTGCTTTTAAAGTGATTAGTTAACTTTACTTAATAAAGTGAGTAAACCTGTTGCTTTTAAAGCGATTAGTTGACTTTACTTAATAAAGTGAGTAAACCTGTTGCTTTTAAAGTGATTGGTTGAACTTAAAATGAGCAAACCTGTTGCTTTTAAAGTGATTAGTTGACTTTACTTAATAAAGTGAGTAAACCTGTTGCTTTTAAAGCGATTAGTTGACTTTACTTAATAAAGTGAGTAAACCTGTTGCTTTTAAAGCGATTAGTTGACTTTACTTAATAAAGTGAGTAAACCTGTTGCTTTTAAAGCGATTAGTTGACTTTACTTAATAAAGTGAGTAAACCTGTTGCTTTTAAAGCGATTAGTTGACTTTACTTAATAAAGTGAGTAAATCTGTTGCTTTTAAAGCGATTAGTTGACTTTACTTAATAAAGTGAGTAAACCTGTTGCTTTTAAAGCGATTAGTTGACTTTACTTAATAAAGTGAGTAAACCTGTTGCTTTTAAAGTGATTGGTTGAACTTAAAATGAGCAAACCTGTTGCTTTTAAAGTGATTAGTTGACTTTACTTAATAAAGTGAGTAAACCTGTTGCTTTTAAAGTGATTAGTTGACTTTACTTAATAAAGTGAGTAAACCTGTTGCTTTTAAAGCGATTAGTTGACTTTACTTAATAAAGTGAGTAAACCTGTTGCTTTTAAAGTGATTAGTTGACTTTACTTAATAAAGTGAGTAAACCTGTTGCTTTTAAAGTGATTGGTTGAACTTAAAGTGAGTAAACCTGTTGCTTTTAAAGCGATTAGTTGACTTTACTTAATAAAGTGAGTAAACCTGTTGCTTTTAAAGCGATTAGTTGACTTTACTTAATAAAGTGAGTAAACCTGTTGCTTTTAAAGCGATTAGTTGACTTTACTTAATAAAGTGAGTAAACCTGTTGCTTCTAAAGCGATTAGTTGACTTTACTCAATAAAGTGAGTAAACCTGTTGCTTTTAAAGCGATTAGTTGACTTTACTTAATAAAATGAGCAAACCTGTTGCTTTTAAAGCGATTAGTTGACTTTACTTAATAAAATGAGCAAACCTGTTGCTTTTAAAGCGATTAGTTGACTTTACTTAATAAAGTGAGTAAACCTGTTGCTTTTAAAGCGATTAGTCGACTACTTAATAAAGTGAGTAAACCTGTTGCTTTTAAAGCGATTAGTTGACTTTACTTAATAAAGTGAGTAAACCTGTTGCTTTTAAAGCGATTAGTTGACTTTACTTAATAAAGTGAGTAAACCTGTTGCTTTTAAAGCGATTAGTTGACTTTACTTAATAAAGTGAGTAAACCCGTTGCTTTTAAAGTGATTAGTTGACTTTACTTAATAAAGTGAGTAAACCTGTTGCTTTTAAAGCGATTAGTTGACTTTACTTAATAAAGTGAGTAAACCTGTTGCTTTTAAAGCGATTAGTTGACTTTACTTAATAAAGTGAGTAAACCTGTTGCTTCTAAAGCGATTAGTTGACTTTACTTAATAAAATGAGTAAACCTGTTGCTTTTAAAGCGATTAGTTGACTTTACTTAATAAAATGAGTAAACCTGTTGCTTTTAAAGCGATTAGTTGACTTTACTTAATAAAGTGAGTAAACCTGTTGCTTCTAAAGCTATTAGTTGACTTTACTTAATAAAGTGAGTAAACCTGTTGCTTTTAAAGCGATTAGTTGACTTAATAAAGTGAGTAAACCTGTTGCTTGTAAAGCGATTAGTTGACTTTACTTAATAAAGTGAGTAAACCTGTTGCTTTTAAAGCGATTAGTTGACTTTACTTAATAAAGTGAGTAAACCTGTTGCTTTTAAAGCGATTAGTTGACTTTACTTAATAAAGTGAGTAAACCCGTTGCTTTTAAAGCGATTAGTTGACTTTACTTAATAAAGTGAGTAAATCTGTTGCTTTTAAAGCGATTAGTTGACTTTACTTAATAAAATGAGCAAACCTGTTGCTTTTAAAGCGATTAGTTGACTTTACTTAATAAAGTGAGTAAACCTGTTGCTTTTAAAGCGATTAGTCGACTACTTAATAAAGTGAGTAAACCTGTTGCTTTTAAAGCGATTAGTTGACTTTACTTAATAAAATGAGCAAACCTGTTGCTTCTAAAGCGATTAGTTTACTTTACTTAATAAAATGAGCAAACCTGTTGCTTTTAAAGCGATTAGTTGACTTTACTTAATAAAGTGAGTAAACCTGTTGCTTTTAAAGCGATTAGTTGACTTTACTTAATAAAGTGAGTAAACCTGTTGCTTTTAAAGCGATTAGTTGACTTTACTTAATAAAGTGAGTAAACCTGTTGCTTTTAAAGCGATTAGTTGACTTAATAAAGTGAGTAAACCTGTTGCTTGTAAAGCGATTAGTTGACTTTACTTAATAAAGTGAGTAAACCTGTTGCTTTTAAAGCGATTAGTTGACTTTACTTAATAAAGTGAGTAAACCTGTTGCTTTTAAAGCGATTAGTTGACTTTACTTAATAAAGTGAGTAAACCCGTTGCTTTTAAAGCGATTAGTTGACTTTACTTAATAAAGTGAGTAAATCTGTTGCTTTTAAAGCGATTAGTTGACTTTACTTAATAAAGTGAGTAAACCTGTTGCTTTTAAAGCGATTAGTTGACTTTACTTAATAAAATGAGTAAACCTGTTGCTTTTAAAGCGATTAGTTGACTTTACTTAATAAAGTGAGTAAACCTGTTGCTTCTAAAGCGATTAGTTGACTTTACTTAATAAAGTGAGTAAACCTGTTGCTTTTAAAGCGATTAGTTGACTTAATAAAGTGAGTAAACCTGTTGCTTGTAAAGCGATTAGTTGACTTTACTTAATAAAGTGAGTAAACCTGTTGCTTTTAAAGCGATTAGTTGACTTTACTTAATAAAGTGAGTAAACCTGTTGCTTTTAAAGCGATTAGTTGACTTTTCTTAATAAAGTGAGTAAACACGTTGCTTTTAAAGCGATTAGTTGACTTTACTTAATAAAGTGAGTAAACCCGTTGCTTTTAAAGCGATTAGTTGACTTTACTTAATAAAGTGAGTAAATCTGTTGCTTTTAAAGCGATTAGTTGACTTTACTTAATAAAGTGAGTAAACCTGTTGCTTTTAAAGCGATTAGTTGACTTTACTTAATAAAATGAGTAAACCTGTTGCTTTTAAAGCGATTAGTTGACTTTACTTAATAAAGTGAGTAAACCTGTTGCTTTTAAAGCGATTAGTTGACTTTACTTAATAAAGTGAGTAAATCTGTTGCTTTTAAAGCGATTAGTTGACTTTACTTAATAAAGTGAGTAAACCTGTTGCTTCTAAAGCGATTAGTTGACTTTACTTAATAAAGTGAGTAAATCTGTTGCTTCTAAAGCGATTAGTTGACTTAATAAAGTGAGTAACCCTGTTGCTTTTAAAGCGATTAGTTGACTTTACTTAATAAAGTGAGTAAACTTGTTGCTTCTAAAGCGATTAGTTGACTTTACTTAATAAAGTGAGTAAACCTGTTGCTTCTAAAGCGATTAGTTGACTTTACTTAATAAAGTGAGTAAACCTGTTGCTTTTAAAGTGATTTGTAAAATAAATTAATTTACTCACTTTTTGAAGTCGCATTTTAAACACTTTTTGCAGGTCAGGTAAATGTGTTTTCTTGCAGTCAGAACATAAAGAGCGAGCCTCCGTTTGGAGCGATTAGAGGAAAGTCAGATTTATCAGTGATAATTGAGATGTCACAGGGAGTGGAGGCCTGGTTCTGCTTGGCTTCACAATCATACTGGATCTGTTATTTGTTTTTCCATCTGTTCGGAATAAAAGAGGGAGGCTCTGTTGCCTCTCAGACAGTGTGATGTCACTTCTGGAGAACTGTGGAGAACCCAGGATGGGCTTTTTCCTACTGTATTGTACTGTACTGTAGTTAAACACTGAGTTTATCAGGCTTATCTACAAGCAGACCGGCTGATATGAGGATTGATTCATTGTGTCTTGGCTCAGCAGTTGGACATTTCTCAAGTGTGTCAAGAGAGAGAACATCTAGTAGTATGAATCAGAAATTATAGTCGTGTTGATCTCCACATTTATTCTAACATATAGATAAAGATACACTGCTTATAAACTTTTAGTTTGGGGTCAGACCTAATTCATTAAATCATAAAAGCTCATTTCCTCCAGAAGGATTGTGTAAATAAAATAAGCGATATGTATTTGTTTATTTTACACTTTTTTGGATTCTCTGTCCTCTCTGGATGGAATCAGCTTTAATTATTGAATGATTTTTTTAAACTCCTGATGAAAATGTAGATTTTCTTTCTGTTTTTCAGAAAAAACGTCAGTGTTTTGACATAAAATGTTTTAGAAGATATACTGTGATTTTAAATAGGGAAAAATAATACACCTAAATTCATTTGTAAAATTATTTATAAAGATGAGGAAAAAGAGAACCAAAAAATATTACATTTTGTAAAAAAAGTGTGTTTGTACCTGCTGTTTTTATCTTTTACACCTGTGCAAAGGCAAACGTAAAGTTTATTTCAGTTAAATAAAAGTAAAATCATCCACTTTTAAATGTCGTGTTTTTGATTACAGCTAAAAAGAAATACGCTTTTTTATAGACCAACTCTAGGGATGTAAACAATCGCAACGCATTTCCTGGTTTTTTATTTATTTCTGAAGCTTAAGAGAATCCAAAAAGGCCCACATATTGATATATAATAATCAGGGCTTTACATTAACACCCGCCAACCCTCCAAATGTGGGTAGATTTCAGCTTTGGCGGGTTAGACAGCCTCTTACACTAGCCACTTTGGCAGGTTGGAAATCATTTTTACATTGTAGTTTACTTAAAGCAGAGTTGGACTCGACAATAAGGATGGCCCAATATACGTGCAAATGTGATCTTAGAATCGAGAAACAGCACGACTGAGAACAATAACTGTTCGCGCGAGACAAAGCAGGTGAATACCGTATGAGAGGATGATTACTCGCGCGCACAGGTGATGTGATGTGCGCGACTGTTAAAGCAAGTGCTCACTCCCGTTTACTTGCGCTATTTTCTGTTCACTTGCGATCGGTTCTCTTTGAAAAAGACTAGACAAAAAACGATGCTCGTGTACCCACAGTCCTGCTGCTGTTAAGAGCTCAAGATTGAAAAATATATTTATTTGTAAGCAACAGCAGCAGTCACTGCGGTTTTATTCAGGTCACTTTATACTTCAGTTTCTCATCAAATCTTCTGACCAATTAAATGCTCTCTGACAAGCCCTGCCCCCTTCTTCTCATTGGCAAATGGAGGATTTTTGGCTAGTGTTCTGTTTTCTTTGACCCTCGGTCCCTTACACTGGGTAGGACAAACTTTTTATTCAGTAAGAAAAGATGCGCATAAACTGCGATGGAAACACTTTTACCGCACAAACTCCAGCATGCGCATTAAAAAAGGTCATGTGATTTTGTTAAATGAGATCATGGGATGCTTAAAATGTGTGTGAATGGATAAAACGTCAGGCTGAGCACATTTTAAAACATATGAAATGTTATTTTGGTCATTATAAAACGCCTTACCATTTCATTATTAATGTTATTATATTCAATCAAGAGCGCCTTTGCTCCACGTCTGACTCCTTCAAACGCCACTGTGCGCTCACTGCTTGTCAGGATTGTCTCCTGAGGCGCATTCATTGAGAAAAGATTGATGCAGCTTCTCCTACTGCAGCAAATGCAGCTTTTACTGTTGATATTTGGCGCCAGTTAATCAGGAAGTGACGATTTTGTTCGCTTTGACTCGTTGGATGGAAACAATGCTTCATTCGCACAACTTTTATGTGATAATCCAGTTTTGCGCATGAAATTTATTCGCAATTTTGATGGAAACATAGCTACTGGCAGAGCTGTAATAAAATGCTATTGCTTTTTTTTTTTTAAAGGGGAGGAGCTACTGTGAGTCCCGCCCTCTCTCTCCATGATTAGTTGAAATTATGTCAAGCATCAACTAAAAATGCACAAAGCACTTCACAAGACCTTTAAATTCTAATATCATTTCACAATAGTCAACATTTGCTGCAGTTGTTGATCAAATAAACATGAAATGTGATGCCCTGTGCATCGCAGTGTTTACAGAGGTGAAATGTGCTGACTTCAGTTTCTTTTTTCTGCTCTGTTTCAGATCCGTCATCGGCTCAGATGTGATGGGAATCTTCAGCATCTGCTCACACACAGTCACATTTGTCTGGTAAAGATCATGCAGTTTCATCAAATAAACCTTGGCTCTCTCTCACATGAACGCATTCGCTCTGGATCGCATTATTGAGGGATCCGTACAGTAAATAAAATCTGCGCTGATTTACAGAGCCTGAATTTATTGCTGAAGTGCCGTCGATGTCACTCAGCGCAGAAATTCGGGACTGTAAAGTCTGTCCAGCTGTGAATGAAGGAGATTCACGTGTTATCACCCTCTGTCTGACGTTTAAAGCACTGATTAGGGTTGCCAGGTTGTCAAAACAAAACTAGCCCAACGGCCAGTCAATGCTAACCCGATAATATACAGCATTACATAGCCTACAGCATGTTTAAACGGGGTGTCGCCATCAACAGTCATTCGTTCATTTTCCTTCAGCTTAGTCTCTTATTTATCAGCGGGATGAACCGCCAACTACACCAGCGACAATCCAGTCGTGGGAAACACCCATACACACTCATTCACACTCATACACTATGGCCAATCTAGTTTCTCTAATAGCGCATGTGTTTGGACTGCGGGGGAAACCCACGCCAACACGGGGAAAACATGCAAACTCCACACGGAAACGCTAACTGAACCAGCAGGGACACGAACCAGTGAACTTCTTGCTGAGAGGCTAAACACTTGAGCCACCGTGCCGTCATTGGCATCAACAATCGGAGTCAATGCTTGGCCAATAATATCATAATACACTTATTTTACATCACTGATGAAACTTGCATCTGAAACTTTGTGTCGCCCTGAGCGACATAGTGTCGACAGCCAATCAAATCCATCAGGTTTGGCTAACATCTGCATGGGTATATTTACATAAAGTGATCTGATTGGCTGATGGATGCATTGCTGCATAAAAAGTTGAACGTTATTCAGCTTCTGAAGCAAACAATGGACTTAACGTGACTCTTCAGAACCACTATTCAGTTTGCCAACACTTTTAACCTTGTGCAAAGGTAAATGTAAAGTATATTACAGTATATTATAATCATTTACTTTAGTTACTTAAAGGTTCACGAACCTCTCGAGTACTTTAGATATATATATATATAACAGATTTGTGTGTGTTGATCATAATTTAAGACCATGTTAGAACCTGACAGCTTTAATTGTAGGGTCAACTGTATAATGTTGAGCTGTTGTCAGCTAATTTCAGCTTCCGGGTTTAAAATGATTTTTGGGGTGGATCAAAATCTGTGACGTAGCACAAAACTGCAAAGATGACGCGTCGGTTTCTCATTATTGTTTATAGCGGAGTTTTCTTATCCTATGAGATGAGCCGGCTTCTTAATTATTCATGACTGCGTGTGCTTCCAGAAGGCAAAGCAGATCTGCCAGTGCCAAGCTGTGAGATCCTATGTTGATGACTGGGTGAGATCGCGTCCACGGACCCACGGCACACAGTATTTAGCTGTTCATGAAGGGTCGTATGTGTTTGTTTCCATGATCCACGGGGTTTATTGCATGTTTTTCTCCGCGATGCTGTCACGGCCGATACAGCAAAGCTGTGTGTGTGCAGCAAGCATTTCTGTCGGGAGAGCAGTACGAGAATTGGAGAATGGCGGACCTGGTCTTTTATCAGGAGTTCGATCACATTTAGACAGGCTAATGGTTGGAATAGACAGGGCAGGAGACCTGCTGCACTTAGTCTGCATTCAGACCCGGGGATTGAGGGAGAAGTCCTCATTAAGTGTTTATATGAACACCATTATCTTTATAATGATATAAATTGTGGTTATATAATATAATAATATAATAATAATAGTGATTATATAATAATAATTCTGACTTTAACTATATATATATATATATATATATATATATATATATATATATATATATATATATATATATATATATATATATATATATATATATATATATATATATATATATATATATATATATATATATATATATATACATACATACATTGTTTGACAGCTCTAATGTATCTAACCCCTATGCTGTATGTGAAAGGCTTGTTTTTTGCTGATCTGATCAAGTGTTTGAGGTCCTCATTGGCTGTAATCCAGTGTGGTTGTCGTCGTCGGTCAGCGTGAAAACGTTCACAGTTTTGCTGATCTTTTCAGCCGAGCTCAAAACCCAGAAAGAAAGAAAAGAAGCTGCTCTCCATGCTCTCGCACTAATGCCGTCTTTCATCTCTGCGGTCTCTGCCATCCCAGACGCATCTCCATGGCAGAGCGCAGAAAAAAAAAGTGAGTGTGATGTCATCGCCGGACAGCTTTATTTTGCTGGAAGACGAGGACTGTGGGAGCGCAGGATTTCTGGCAGGTCAGAGGAACCCGAGAGGAGGATGCTACTGTACGCCATTGTGCCTCCGCTGTACCTGCAGTCAATGCGCCTCTGAAGGTTACAGTTTGCATGACAAAAGAAGTCTGACTGGAGCAAAGGCGCGCTCTTAAACGCAGGTTGACCGCAGAGCATGAGAGTCCTGCGGTGTGAAACTCTGCCCGCTCGCCCAATTCTGAGTTTGGGGGTTTCTTGTGCTCACTTGTTTTTGAAATAACTGGAATGGAGCTTTGTTGCTTGTTTGTTTGTTTGTTTGTTTGTTTGTTTGTTTGTGAGGTGCTGAGAGAACTATTACATGAAAAATAGAGATGAAAAGACACAGTAGGGTCTGGTTGGTTTGATGCTTTATTTTTTGTTTTTGTTTTTGCTTTGTTCTGTGTGTTTTGTTTATTTTTTTTTGTTTTGTGTTTTGGTATTTTGTGATTTTTTTTTTCTGTGATTGTTTTTTTTTTGTTTTTGTTTTGTTTGGTGTTATGGGGTTTTTGTTTTGTTTTGTGTTTTTTTTGTTTATTTCTTTGGGATTTTTGTTTTGTTTTGTTTTTGCTTTGTGTCTTTTGTTTTTTTTTTGTGTTTTGGGATTTTTGTTTAGTTTTTCTGTCTTTTGTTTTGTTGTTTTTTATATTTTGAGTTTTGTGTTTTTAGTTTTTAGTTTTGTTTTTGTGTTTTTTATTGTTTTGTTTAGTTTATGTATTTTTTTATTTTTTGTTCTTTTGTAACAAAAATCACAAATCAAAAAATTTCAAATTTTTTTTTTTTCAACATTTCATTTAATATTTTTCACAATCTTGTTTTTGGTGTATTAATTTTAGAACTCAACATCTTAAGTTTTTTTAAAACATTAATTTAAACTTCATTCAGTTGTTTCTTCGTTTATTGGAAAAATGACGATTTACAAAATTTTATGTTTTTAGTTTTTTTTCCATCCCCTGTTTTTATTAACATTTTATTTTTTTGCAAACATATTATCTTAGTTGTACTCATTTTAGCATTTTGATCTTAATTTAAAAGCAAAAAAAAAAAGAAATTAATCCATTCCTTTTTTTATTTGTTCGTTCATTTGTTAGATGCTAAGAAAAAAACATACATTGATGAATCATTCAGAATCGGATCTGAAATCGTACGCATTTAGACATGAGATGAAAATAGATGGGGTTTAGAGGAGCTTGGAGAAATGTCTGGATTAATAATTCAAAAGATCTATAACACATGCATTTAGAAAAATGATGAAAAATTCAGTTTGATAGACTGAATTAATAGCACTTTTCAAGTTATTTAGCTTTTTTTATAATTATATTGATGTGAAATTATTTTGTAAAACTGTAATGTTGTTTGAATATATATATATATATATATATATATATATATATATATATATATATATATATATATATATACTGCACGCTCACAGGGCTCAGCATAAATGAGTACACCTTCTTCATATTTATCGGTTTCTCTGAGTAAATGTTGAGAAATGAAAATATTTTGGTGCATTTAACCATATTAAATTAGTTTAGTCAGCAAACATAATTAGAAATAAAAATACATAATACATTTAAATGCAAACGAGTCAATGAGTGCAAAAAAAACTACTAAATTTCAACTAAATTTTCTAAATTTTTGTTTTTCTTGATACTTTTTCTCTTTTACTTTTTAGTAACATTTTTATTTAATATAATGTTAATTTGTACATATTGTCGCATTATGATTTTTAAGTTTGACTAATAAAATGTATATGCTATCTTTCAGGGGTGCTATTTAATTTAATTTAATTTAATTTAATTTAATTTTCACAGACTTTACATCACTTTCAGTTTGAGTGTGTGTGTGGCCTACAAGTATCATGCACAGTTCTCTTTACTCTTTTCCTCTGCCTATGTCAGGTATTGAAAAGCAGTAGTGTTTCTCAAATTAATCAGTATGAAAAACTCTCATTTCCACCTGTTTCAAACACACCCCAGCCTCATCTGTACTAGATAGAACACAACTGCAGGGAGATCTTTAATCCAGCAGCGCTTTAAAGTGTGTGTATACGTGCTCGGATCAGCTCTTGAACATCTGTATGTGCCTGCAGTTGTTTGTAATAGTGATGGTGTAAGGAGAGACACCCTTTTTCTCTTTCTGACCTCTTCCTTCTCTGTCCATCTGGTTTGTGTTTGTTTGGCTATGTCTGGACTCTTCAAACTTCTGCTTTGGGGTCCAGATGTCCTCTATGGGTCATGTGTGTGTGTGATGAGGAAACTCATGATGATCCCTGGAGATCATTGTCTTTTTAACCAATTTGGGTTTAAATAACTCAGTATTTCCTAGAGTGTAACAATACATTTTTCATGTAGCCAGATGAAAGTATTTTTAAAGCCTCCCATTGAACGTTTTTGGTTTGATTTTGTTTGTTTTGGCTTGGTTTGGTAAGGTTTGGTTTGTAATGGTAATCTACCATAACTATGTTCTAAAGAGAGCTCAGGGTATCCTATGCACCCCGGACCATCCATTGTACTCTGTATTTCAGCTGTTGCCATCAGGACGTCGTTTTAATGTTCCTATTTGCAGGACAAAAAGAACCAGAAATTATTTTATTATGTTGGTCATTAAATGAGTCCAGAGGGGAGGGGGATGTATCTACAAACTGATGTATGGATGTTGTGTGGTAATATTTTATTAATGTGTACATGGAACTTTGTCTGTATTATGGCACCTTGTTGCAATTTTAGTTTCCCTAACGGGATAATAAAGCTGAGTCTGAGTCTGAGGTTTGGTTTGGTTTGGTTTTGTTTGTTTTGGTTTGGTTTTGTTTGGTTGGATTTGTTGTCAGTTGGTTTGGCCTTGTTTTGGGGTTTTGTTAGGGCTTTTTTGTTTTTGGATTTTGTTTGCTTTCAGTTGGTTTTGGTTGGTTTGGATTTGATTGGTTGCGTTTTGTTTTTAGGTTTTGTCATGTTCTGGGGTCCGTTCTTCGTACCTCGCTTAAATGATCTAAGATTATTTGGCAGATCCTGGATCTTTTATTCTTGATAACTGATCTCTCGCTAATTTGGTTCTTCAAACAAGTTCGCGAATCAGATTAGAATGTCTGGATGAACTGATCTGAGATCGCTGCGTGTGTTGTGAAGGACAGATCTATCGATCCTCGAAATCATGATCAGCAATGCAACGATTGGCTGACGGCACAGCAGCGTAATGACATCATCTGATTAATATTCAATTATCCATGTGAGCAAAATTACATCAAATTAGCAGTAAACGGTGCGTTAAATATGACACGCAAGAACTTTCCACATTTGTTGTGAGCTGCAGGCTTTACACTTTCATTTGTCAAGACAAGAGTATTCATCATGTATTTAAATGCAAATCAATGTATTTAGTTCTACGTTTAGAAAAGATTTTCTTTATAATAGTAGCCGTTTTTTAATCGGTGTAAAGAATAACTGAATGTTTACAAAAGCATTTTCATATTGGTAAAGGCGTCTGCAACTTTTGTGAAGCATCAAATCACTGGCATATTAACTATCAAAATATGTTTATGACTGCATAAATGTATTATTGCTTAAAAAAAAATCACATATTGTACATTTCTATTATACACAATTTGTTCTAAAGCGATCTAAAAAGTTCATTTCAATAAGTTTTCTCTTTGCACCAGATGGCAGTCTTTGTACTTTCATTTCGAGGGTGCAGATTGCATACGTTTTATTAATATGTATAACTTTATTTATTTTATTAATGACTATAACTTTATATATATATTTAAAAATTATGTATTATTTTCCAAGTGTATATGACTACTACTGTAAGAAAATATCAGAATTCGGTACATACTTTCTGTATTATCTTTGCTTGAACTGAGCCGATCTAATCCTGTTTATATGAATTAAACCTGCTCCCGATCAGGTTTGACCTAGCAGAACTGTTGCCATGACAACAACTCTCGGATCAGCTTTGAAGAACGAAACGATCCTGGATCGTGTCAAATCGTCAATATCCAAATCCAGCTAACTGAGTAATCCACGTACGAAGAACTGACCCCAGGGTTTGGTTTTTGTTGGTTGTTTTTGGACTTTGGTTTGGGTTTGGTTTGATCTTGTTTTGGGGTTTTGTTTTGAGTTTTGGTTTGGTTTGTGCTTGTTTTTGTTTTGGTGTTTTGTTTTGGGTTTGTTTTGGATTTGTTTTTGGG
>NC_141032.1:2102500-2190000 GCF_052040795.2 Danio rerio
TTAAAATTAAGTATAAAATAAAAATATTATATACGAATAAAATATAAAATAAACTAATAAAAATAAATTATTTTACTGATTTTACTTTGTTATAGTTCATCAGGTTAAACAAAATTAAAATACATTTTAAAATAGAATACAATTCAATTCAATTAAATATATAGTTCAATTAAATTCATTCTAAAATTAAACATAAAATGAAAATAGGATTAAAATGAGCTATAAAATAAAACAAATAATTGATTTTACTTTGTTAGGTTTAGACAAAAGGTTAAACAAAATTTAATTAAGTATTAAATTAAACATATTAATAAAATAAAATACTGTATAAAAATAAAACATACAATAAAATAAGAGTCACAGTGGCGCAGTGGGTAGCACGATCGCCTCAGAAAGAAGGTCGCTGGTTCGATTCCCAGCTGTGCCAGTAAGCATTTCTGTGTGGAGTTTGCATGTTCTCCCCGTGTTGGCGTGGGTTTCCTCCGGGTGCTCCGGTGTCCCCAACAGTCCAAACACATGCGCTATAGGGGAATTGGCCGTCGTGTATGAGTGTGTGTGAATACAAAAATGCATTTATATGTTTCCGAGTGATTGGTGAGGACTGGAAGGCATGTGGATAAGTAATGTAGTTAGTTTAATAAAGGGACTAATCCGAAATGAAAATGAATAAAATAAAATAATTGATTTTACTGCTTTTCCTTTTTTGTTGTAGTGCATCAGGTTAAACAACATTTAAATAAATGTTAAAATAAATTAAATATGAAATTAAATTCAATATAACATTAAATATAAAATAAAAATATAAAATAAAATGAAATAAAAGTTTAGTTTTGTCCAAAAGCAGTCAACTCCATTGAAACAAGTATTTTTGAAATATTAAGATGTCAAATATTTTGATGTGTTTGCAATTAACTTCTACCAATTAATTTGATTTCATTTTTTTACGTAAATGAAAGTTCTGCGTAAACCCTCAATCCCCAATGTTTTTAAAGTAATGAAACTCTGTTTACTTTATTTAGACCATTTTGAGGGATGCAAACAATAACATTGGTCCTACTGTATTTCCTATTTTACATTTTTAATTTCTCTAGCTTCAAAGACTCCAAAAAGGTCTACATATTGATAAATAATGTTACGAGAACTGTTTAGACGTCAAGTTATTGAAATGCTTCTTGTTATGTTTGTAACAGTAAATAGTTTAAGAGCAAGCAGGAAATGTTAAAGGGCCAGTGGCATCACCACGTTGAATTTGTCTATATTAATATATATGCAGTGAAGAATCTCAAATATTTATTAAATGTAGAGTAATGGTGTAATCTTCAGAATGTGCCTCTCCTCCATCTTGTTTCTGTGTTTTCTCATCCTCAAAACCTCAGATCAGCACATCTCATTTGTTTATTAGATCTTTCTTCTACAAGCTTCTTCTTTGGGATGTTTTTTTGGAGCTTTGGGACTTTTTTTCTGTAATTAGTGCTCGCTGAATTAATTATGGTGGCAGAAAGGGTTTTGGGGGCTGGGATGAAGCCATTGAGAATCCGGCGTTACACTAATTAATCTCTTCATTCACATGAAAAGCCCAGATCATGGCTCTGCTCTCAGTCCCACACTTTATTTTATGACTTTATTCTGATGCATTATATTTACACACAAATAAAGATGTTGAGTCGAAACATTTGTGGTTATATATCCTGAAGAATGTGGAATTAAAATAAATAAACGCACAAACAAACAAACAAATAAATAAATAAAAAGAAATATAATAATATTTGTAATTTTTATAATTTGTATTGTTATTATGTTTAAAATATTTTATTTCATTGCTTGTTTTACTTTTTTATTGTTTTATTACATTTTATTTGATCTTTTATTTAAATTTTTGTTTTTATTTAATTGTATTACATTACATTTTAATATAATATTTTAATATAATTACATTTTTATACATATACATTTACATATAATTTAATTTAATGTAATTATTTTATATTATTACTTTCAATTTAATTTAATTGCTTTTTATTTTATTTTATTAACAGTGACCTTTCTTCCCTATGTTGGGACAATAATTAATTATTGTGAATATTATGTTTGAATTTTTAACCTTTGTTATGTCTATAATATTTTAGAGTATTTTTACAACTTTATATTATATTTTTTGTTATTCTATTTGATTTAGTTTTAAATTTTGAAAATGTTTACTTTTTATTTATTATTATTATTATTATTATTATTATTATTATTATTATTATTATTAAAAATAATAATTAAAGCATTTTATTACTATTTACTTTTTAGTTAATATTATTAATAATTAATATATTTGTTTTGTTATTACTATTTATTTTTTAGTTTATTACTATTTTTATTAGTTTTATAAGTTAATTTGTTTTATTATAATTTTTGTATTATTATTATTTTATTATTAATTAATTAATTAATGCATTTGTTTGTTTTATTGTTGTTTGTTTTTGTTTATTATTATTATTAATAGTTATTTTTGTTTAATTATTATTATTATTATTATTATCATTGTTATTATAACTAATAATAATAAATTGATATAATTAATGAATGTTTTTTGTTTTCTTTTATTATTATTCTTTTTATTATTATTATGATAATATTTTGTTTTCTTTTATTATTATTATTATTATTATCATCTTTGTTAATAATAATAATAATAATAATAATTTTGTTTTCTTTTATTATTATTACTGTTATTGTTGTTGTTGTTGTTACTATTATTATGCATTTATTTGTTTTGTTATTTTGTTTTAAATCATTAATATTTTTATTATTATTAATAAGATATACATTTTCATTGTACTATTTTTTTTATTATATTTTAGCACTATTATGTTTGCATCAACACACAGCATGGCCTCTGCAGTATTTCTATAGATACTGTGCTTTATTAATGACACATGGAGCCAAACTACGTGAGTTTATGACCATCTCACTCAGTTCTTCCAGTAATCCTTCAGGTTTCTTTTCTGTTAACACAATCTTCCCTTTCACTGCTTTTTTCTCCTGTCACCGGATTGAGATGCTTCATTTGTTGTACCCTTATTTTTATTAATTTTCCCCATGAAATACCTCTAAGCTTCATTTTGGCTCGGATCAGCAGAGTGATGTCAAACATTGGGAAAAAACGCGATTATCTGCATCTGATGGCTCGCAGTGTTTACTGTGCTGTTATGTGAAAAGCAGGACGGCTGTTAGCAGTAATGGAATATAAGTCTGTCAGGGTGAAGTTGTCTCAGACGGGCTCATCCAGACCCAGCATGCATTACTTTCAATTGCATTAAGAGACATTTGCTATAGTAATTATACTGCCTGTGGGAAATGAGCTTAAGCTGAGACTGGAGTCTGTAGCAGAAACAGCTGCGCTCGCTCGTCCTCATGCAGATCCTTCAGCTTTTTTATTACATTTTTTTTTTTTTTACATTTACACTTGTGTATTTGACAAATACTTTTAGTTAAAGCGACTTGCATTGAAGGTGTTATTTGATTATTTTTTATAAACTTTTTTGCTCGTTGAATTGAGCTCATCACCTTATTTTATTTTAAATAATTAATTATTTTATTTTATTTTATTGATTTTTTTATCAACTTTTATAATATTGAATTATTAACTTTAACTAATGACTTTATATTATATTTTTTATTTAAATTTAAATATATTTTGTTTAATTACATTTTTATTATTTTATTTGTTTATGTATTATTGTTATTATTATTATTATTATTATTATTATTATTATTATTATTATTATTACTATTTTATTATTTTTTGTTTTGTTTGATCATTTGTTTTTGTTTATTATCATCATTATGATTATTCTATTTTTATTATTTTTTGTTTTATTTCATCATTATGTTTAGTTTTTTATTTATTATTATAATTGTTTTTATTTAGATTTATTTTTATCATTATTATATTTAGTTATTTTTGTTTTATTATTACTATTGTTATTATTATTATTATTAATACAATTTTAATATTTTTGTTTTGTTTTATTATTATTGTTATTATTATTATTATTTGTTTTTGTTTATTATTAACATTGGTTATATTTTTTATAATGTTTGTTTAATTTCATTGTTATATTTAGTTTTTTATTTATTATTGTATTTATTTTATTTGTTTTTATTATTAATATTATTATTATTATTATTTTTAAAATTAATTACATTTAGTAATGTTGTGTACTTATCAGTTTATTATATTACATATGCATGCTATTTATATAAAAAAAAAAAATATATATATATATATATATATATTCAATTGAAGTTATTTTAGTTACTTACTCATTTTTCCATATCCTTTTTAGCAATTTAACAATTTTTGTTTCTATTTATTTTCCTGTTTTTAAGCTAATGAATACTAAATAAATAACTAAACTAAAATGAACTGACTAACTGTAATTTTGTTTTGTTTAAAATGTAATCATCTATATTGCTAAAACATTATAAAACAATGCAATTAGAATTAATTACATTTAGTAATTTTGGATATTTGTCAAGTTATTGTGTAATACATGTATGTTATCACCTGTATATTTAATTTGACTTTTTAGGGTGTCATTTTAATTAAGAAATAAACAAAACGATCACACTTTTTGTTTCTTTTTGTTTTATTTAAACTGTTCTATTCTGTAGTGTTATTCATTTGTTTGTTTGTTTGTGTAATAAGCAATTACTTCTATTTAACTATAATGACGCTGGTGTGGTTTTAACTGCACACTGCATTATTGATTACTATAATAAGCACATTCCTTGGTTATTGTGAAATCTGTCAGTGGAAAAAAGCAACTAAAAAAAGCCAATGAAGAAACAAACCAGAGAAATTTTAGCCATATTACACACACATTACAACAGCAGCGTCGAGCGAAACAAAAGTTCACATGCTGGAAAATGTTATGAGCGAGCGTGTGCATTTTCATGCTTCCACAAAGCCGCAGCGTTTGGAGTGGTTTGGAGAGATGGATGTTTATAAATGATGGGCGGCAGTGTCGACACACACCGCAAAGACACACACACACAGACACGACACACCCAGTGGATGGACATGCATGATGTTCTCAACCTCCGACTGGAAATTAAAGTGACTTTATTATTGAGTGTGTGATGTGATGTGTAATGTAGCTGATTGTGAACAGGACAGGTCTGAAACAGATCTATCTTAAGATAACGGTGTTACTTTCTCAATCACTGCTACTAGAGTAGAGCTTTTTGACCAATTGAAACGGAATAGAGCAATCTTACCAATCACAACAGTGTGGGCCATTTGACAAATCACAGATTACATCCAAAACAAAACGAGGACCTTGTGAATTGGTTGCATCAGAAAATGACCTACAGGCATCCCGACAGAGGGTGAAAACAACCAGAAATCCTGCAAAACTAATCAAACTCTTATATTAGTTTGTGTAGCGCCCCTAAATGCTTTGTATTCTACCGTAAACCCGTACCAATATTCTGTTCAATCATCAATTACTGCACATACTTTGAATACACACACACACATTCTCTGTCTCTCTCGCACACACACAAAGTTTCCCTGCAGGTGTGTGACCTCTGCGCTGAAAGGTCGGCGTTCTGTCCCCGCGGTCACCTGTTTTTTTCAGTTTCCGTCAACATAATGATGTAATTGGCCCACCGACCCCAGAATTAACTTTTGACCTGCGCTGCCTGACATAACGGAACCATCACCTGAGATCCCATGACCCTTCACTCTGGCCAGGAAGTCACATTTCTATTTTAGGAGGCCAAATAAAAGCAGCGTGTCTTTCAGCTTTCTTCACGTCTGATTGTAGGCAGCTCAAGATTATATAGAAGCAAGAATCTGTTATCATTTATCCCTTATTCATGACGTTTTAAAAAAGAAAACATATTCTGAAGAATGTTCATGCTGCTCTTTTCCTTGTAATGTAAAAAAAAAAAAAGATGAAATAATTAACATTTACATCTGATATAATTAGAGATTCCTTTAGGCAGTACGTTTTCATCATGCAACTCATTTTTAGATATTTTATTACATTTATTATGATTTGTACAATCTTAAAAAAGTCAGTAAGTCAGTGCACATTGCAAGAAGTCAGAAGCAAAAATAAATATAAAAAAATATATAATTTTATGTAAGTATACATAAAATTAAAATTATATAAATATAATAAAATAATTATTAAATATATATATATTTCATTATAAATATGCATTTTTAAAATAAATAAACACACACACACATATATATATATATATATATATATATATATATATATATATATATATATATATATATATATATATATATATATATATATATATAATACAATACAATACAAATACAATCACTGGCCACTTTATTAGGTACACCTGTCCAACTGCTTGTTAACGAATCTCAATGCATTTGGGCATGTAGACATGGTTGAGATGATCTACCTCAGTTCAAAGAGAGCATCAGAATAAGGAAAAATGGGGTTTTAAGCGACTGAACGTGGCATGGTTGTTGGTGCCAGACGGGCTGCTCTGAGTATTTCATAAACTGCTGATTTACTGGGTTGTTCACGCACAACCATCTCTAGGCTTTACAGAGAATGCTGCGACAGAGCAAATATCCAGTGAGCGGCAGTTCTGTGGGCGCAAATGCCTTGTTGATGCCAGAGGTCAGAGGAGAATGGCCAGACTGGTTCCAGCTGATAGAAAGGCAACAGTACCTCAAATAAGCACTCGATACAACCGAGCTCTGCAGAAGAGCATCTCTGAACACACAACACGTCCAACCTTGAGGCGGATGGGCTACAGCAGCAGAAGAGCACACCGGGTGCCGCTCCTGTCAGCTAAGAACAGGAAACTGAGGCTACAATTCATACAGACTCACCAAAACTGGACAATAGAAGATTGGAGAAACGTCGCCTGCTCTGATGAGTCTCCATTTCTGCTCACACATTCAGATGCTCGGCTCACAATTTGGCATCAACAATATGAAAGCATGGATCATCCTGCCTTGTGTCAGCGGTTCAGGCTGGTGGTGGTGGTGTAATGGTGTAATAGATTTTCTTTGGGTCCATTAGTACCAATTGAGCATCAACACCACAGCCTACCTGAGTATTGCTGCTGACCATGTCCATCCCTTTATGAGCACAGCGTCTCCATCTTCTGATGGCTAGGATAATGCGTCATGTCAAAAAGCTCAATCATCTCAGACTGGTTTCCTGAACATGACGATGAGTTCACTGCACTCAAATGGCCTCCAAAGTCACCAGAACTCAATCCAACAGAGCAGCTTTGGGATGTGGAGGAACGGGAGATTGGCATCATGGATGTGCTCATAATTGTGTTGCTCGCTTTAAATCCAACTGAGATTGTGCTCTTTTCAAAAGAGGGCGGAGCTACAAATGCCTGTGTGTCAGCATAGTGGCAGATTCAAAAGCAAGATTAACATCCTATGCTAATGAGGGAGAGATGGTCACTAGTGGGCGGGGCTTTCCTTCTCTGATGACACGTACAATGGTGGAGTGTTTCTCCACACTGTTTTTTATGAAGTGTGATTATAAAAAATATAATTACTTAATGTTTACCATTAGAAGCTGGTTATATTCACACACGTCTGCTACACAACTGCATTAAAACCCTCTGTGTATAAAAGTGCTTGCATAATAGGTCCTCTTTAAAAGAATCAATGCAAATGAATGCACAGGACAGCATTTAGAAATGAAGTTTCTGATCCACCTGTGCAGCGTCTAATAAGTGACTTGCAGATCAAATGACAACAAAACGCAATCCCAGCGATTTCAGACCCTCGCTGATAATAATCCAGCTTGAGTTTCACAAACAAAGCTTTCTTTCAGACCGACTCCTCCTCATTATAATCAAGGCCTTAAGTTTGCAGAATATTGTGTGTTTTGTGAGCGATATTGTGCGCTTGCTGAAAAAAACACACCTTTACGCAGGAGGGCAGAACGGATGGATTATGGGATTTATCCAGAAGTCGTTCCTCAGCGAGTAACTGGACTCCATTCAGGCGGACAGGCCAAAATGCAGAGACATAGATGCTAAATGCTGGAAAATTCGGGAAGGGTAACACTATCTACCCGCTTACAACTGTCCGATAATCCGCTACATGTGCTGAGGAGATCCTAAAACCTCAGCGTTTGGCATCAGAGCCGAGCCGCATACAATTAAGCTTGCGATCCTGACAAAACCTCTCATGGGAAACCGCAAAAAACTGGGGAACTCCTATTTGTTTGGTTATATCAGGACACGCTGATTCACAGTGATGCAGCATCAGTTGTTTTAATCCAGGCTTTATGCGTTAAAATCAGTGATATCTGACGGCTGACTGCTTCTTTTCATTAATCAAACGCCTCTGACGTCAATCTCAGAGTAATAGCAATCATTAAAAAGCCATGCTTGCGTAATGACTTATGATGTGCATGTGTAATAATAATGCATGATAACGCTTCTGCATGCTCTGTTACTGATTATGATCGCGTATAGGGTGAAACTGGATGGATGTTTGGCTTATTTTCATGCAAATAAATTGAATATTGGTTTGAATATCATGTAAAAAGATGAAGCGTTGATGTTTTTGGAGGTATTGTAGTGCACTTTTTTTTTTTTTTGTCACTTATGCAATGTCTCAGAATCTAAATTGTTTGTGCTTTTATGAAAAGTGCAAATTTATAAACGTATAAATCTGTTAATAATGTGGCAAAATGTGCTTTCCTTTGGTTGTAGATGATATCAGTGTTGCTGTTTATCCAAACATAGGAAAATTAATTCCATGTACCGTGTGTTACATCCACGTGTTTGCATCGACATGCATACAACCAAACAGATAAAGCTCTGAAAATTGTATATATGAAAAAATTTACATTTTAAAAAAAAATTTAATATGAAAAATATGATTAAAATAAATTAATGTTTTGGAAAACAAATAAATAAATAAAATGAATTAAAAATAGAGTAGAAAATATAAAGTACAATAGAAAAAAAAACTAAACCAAACCTTAATTTAAAGGAATTCAATTTAAAATTTAATTAAATGTAAAAAAATATGAAATTATATAAAAATAAAATGAAATAAAATATAAATGATGAAAAATAAAATATAAAAAATTTAATAAAATATAATAATTTTTAAATAAATGAAATAAAAATAATTAACTAAACCAAACTTACATTAAAATAATAATTTAAATTATAAATTTAATTAAATATAAAAATATACAATTCTATAAAAAAAGAAAAAAATCACAATTATGAAAAATAAAATTAAATAAAAATAATAAAACAAAGTAATAAATAAAATAGAAAAACCTAAACTAAATCAAATTCTAATAATTTAAATTTAATAAATTTAATAAAATTTAAACAATAACATGAAATACAATATAAATTATGAAAAATAAAACATAAAATAAAATATGAAAAATAAAATAAAATAATAAATAAAAGAGAAAAAATGAAACCAAACCTTAATTCCAATAAATTCAATTAAATAATAAATTAAATTAAATGAAAAACAAAATATGCCCTCTTTTGAAAAGAACACTTATCCTATTTGAATTTAAAGTGACAGTGACCAAAATCCCACAATTATCTTTAAAGCCCTAAAGAGTCAGTTTCAAAGAGTTATAAGACGTTATTACTGTGGTATTTTGAGCTGAATCTACACACACACACTCTAAGGACACCAGAGACTTATTTTACATCTTGTAAATAGGATTATAATAGGTCCCCTTTAAATACTAATAATATGTCACATCATATTTGATCCAATAAATGAATCTAAAACACATTAGAAGATGTAATATGCCAATCTTTTTGTTGGGTTGATAGACAGAACTCTGTGTGAACTGTGAAGCTTGAGTCTATAAATATCCGTCAGACTCGAACATTAGTCATTCCCACAGGTTTGCACTTGGTTTTATTCCTCAGTTCGGTGTCATTCCAGTCTCTCATCTGTTTACTTTGATTTGTTTAGACTGTTAATCATCATGTCTGTGATCACATCTCGTCCCATCACCACCCGAGGGAATCCACTCAGTACCAGACCGGCTTTGTTTAACTCCTGCAAGCCATGGTAAGCTGCCATTTCTGTGCTCATTTGGTTAAAGAACAACAACAAAAAAAAAAAACAGCTGGAGTTCAGTCAACTTGAATTTGGCTGGTAATGAAATGCCTTTATTGAGTAGGATGTGGGATTGTGTGTTTTTTGCGAATACGTCAGTGCATTTGTTTACGCATGTGTTCCTGCGGTGGTCCTATGAGTTATAGCGTATTTATGATTTATTATAGAGTATTTATGATTTATTATGGAGTATTTATTATTTATTATAGATTATTTATGATTTATTATAGAGTATTTATGATTTATTATGGAGTATTTATTATGTATTATAGATTATTTATGATTTATATAGAGTATTTATTATTTATTATAGATTATTTGATTTATTATAGAGTATTTATGATTTATTATAGAGTATTTATGATTTATTATGGAGTATGTATTATGTATTATAGATTATTTATGATTTATATAGAGTATTTATTATTTATTATAGATTATTTGATTTATTATAGAGTATTTAAGATTTATTATAGAGTATTTATGATTTATTATAGAGTATTTATGATTTATTATGGAGTATTTATTATGTATTATAGATTATTTATGATTTATATAGAGTATTTATTATTTATTATAGATTATTTGATTTATTATAGAGTATTTAAGATTTATTATAGAGTATTTATGATTTATTATAGAGTATTTATGATTTATTATGGAGTATTTATTATGTATTATAGATTATTTATGATTTATATAGAGTATTTATTATTTATTATAGATTATTTGATTTATTATAGAGTATTTAAGATTTATTATAGAGTATTTATGATTTATTTTAGAGTATTTATGATTTATTATGGAGTATTTATTATGTATTATAGATTATTTATAATTTATATAGAGTATTTATTATTTATTATAGATTATTTGATTTATTATAGAGTATTTATTATTTATTATTGAGTATTTATGATTTATTATGGAGTATTTATTATAGATTATTTATGATTTATATAGAGTATTTATTATTTATTATAGATTATTTGATTTATTATAGAGTATTTATGATTTATTATAGAGTATTTATGATTTATTATAGAGTATTTATGATTTATTATGGAGTATTTATTATGTATTATAGATTATTTATGATTTATATAGAGTATTTATTATTTATTATAGATTATTTGATTTATTATAGAGTATTTATGATTTATTATGGAGTATTTATTATTTATTATAAATTATTTATGATTAATTATAGAGTATTTATGATTTATTATAGAGTATTTATGTTTTATTATGGAGTATTTATTATTTATTATAGATTATTTATGATTTATTATTGAGTATTTATGATTTATTATAGAGTATTTATGATTTATTATGGAGTATTTAGTATAGATTATTTATGATTAATTATAGAGTATTTATGATTTATTATAGAGTATTTATGATTTATTATAGAGTATTTATGATTTATTATGGAGTATTTATTATGTATTATAGATTATTTATGATTAATTATAGAGCATTTATGATTTATTATTGAGTATTTATGATTTTAGGGCATGATTTATCAACAACTTTCTTTAATACATACCTTAATCTTATTAAATTAGTTTAAAATAGATTATTAAATCTTCACCAGCATACCTGAACCTGCAAACTTATTATTATTACAGAAAGTATAGAAAATTTATAGACTAACAAATAGATTTTTCTAACATCAGAGCATGATTTATCAATAACTTTGCTTAAAAAAGAAATACGTCAGTGCATTTGTTCCTGCGGTGGTCCTAAGAGTTTCTGGAGCTTCACTTTTTATTTAATCATCTCTAATTATCGTCTTTAATTACGCATTATACGTTTTAGACTCCTTTTCCAATTTCCTGCGGCTGCCCTTCCATCCAAAAAGCTCTGTTATCATCCGCCATCACGTCAGCCATGACTTCATACGCAACTTTTTGTCTATAAAGGAAGCGCAAAGGAGCAAACATCTATAAAAGCCAATCAGGCTGTGTAATGAGATGACATCATGAGCGTTGTGATGATGTCACTGGCTTGTGTTTTCATTGGAGCAGGAAAACGAATGCTTATTCAACTGGGACAAACAGAACCGTATTGTTTCTGCCTTAAATCTCTGGCAGAGTCACTTTGACTGAAAGTACTTCCAGGCTTATAAATTCATCTCAGTGAGGAACATGGTTTATTTGCTAGTGCCCACAACTTACCAGTCAATTTTGTTTTATTGTGCCTAATCACACTGAAGTGGGAAGTGCCATTTTCACATTAAAATGACTAAATGTATTTGTGTCGACATGCTATTTAGAGTTACGCTGTGTTCAGATCAACTTTCATCAATTACTTTACTTTAAAAAAATGCTTTGATCCTAATAAATTGGTTTATCCTGTGATTTAATACAGATTATTATCATATGACATTATTATTTGAGAAAGTATAGAGTGTTTTATGCAATAACAAATATAATTTTCCAACATCAGGGCATGACTTATCAATAAATTGCTTTAAAAAAATACTTTAGTCTTATTAAATTGGTTAAGCCTGTGATTTTATAATAGATTATCAAATATCTACTACTATACCTCAACATGCAAGGTTATTATTACAGAAATAATACAGTATTTATAGAATAACAAATAAATAAAATTCTAACATCAGGGTAAGATCTTACCTCGCGAAGGTTAGTGGGCTTGACAAACTGCCTGTAGGAAACCCACCCTTTCATCTCTTAAACAAAGAAACAAGCAAATAAACTAACAAGCAAGTAAATAAACAAACAACTAAATAAATGAGCAAATCAGTAAATAAACAAACTAACTGACTAACTAACATGTAAATAAGCTAACGTGTAAATAAAAAATAGCAAATTAATAAATAAGAAAACAAATAAAGTAACAAAGAGGTAAATAAACAAATAAACAAACAAGTCAATTAATAAACAAACAAACAAACAAACAAACAAATAAATAAATAAATAAATAAATAAATAAATAAATAAATAAATAAATAAATAAATAAATAAATAAATACATACATACATACATACATAAGCAAGTAAATAAGTAAGCAAATAAACAAATGAATAAAAAACAAATAAACTAAAAAACAAGTAAATAAATTAATAAATTAACAAATGAACTAGCAAGCAAGTAAACAAATGAATAAATAAATAAACACATGAGCAAGTAAATAAGCAAATAAACAAATAATGAAAATAACAAATAAACAAACAAACAAGTAAATGAATGAATGAATGAATAAATACATTAATGAACTAGCAAGTAAATAAATAAATAAATAAACTAACAAATGAACTAACAAACAAGTAAACACATAAATAAGCAAATAACTAAAATGATAAATAAACTAGTAAATAAATAAATTAACAAATAAACTAAAAAACGAGTAAATAAATAAACAAACAAACAACAAAACCAATCAAACAAATAAATAAATAAGTCAAAGTCAATAAATAAGCGAATAAATGAATGAACTAATAAATAAACAAATAAATAAAATAAAAAATAAACAACAAGTAATGTTATATTATTAATAAACAAGCAAATAAACAAACAATTAAATAAGCCAGTCATTAAATAAATAAACAAATAAACTAACAGATGAATTGGTATAGGCTAAATTGTCCATAGTGTATGAGTGTATGTGTGTGTGTGGATGTTTCCCACAGATGGGTTGTGGCTGGAAGAGCATCCACTGCGTAAAAACTTGCTGGATAAGTTGGCGGTTCATTCCACTGTGGCGACCCTGGATTAAAAAAGGGACTAAGCTGACAAGAAAATGAATGAATGAATGAAGTAAATAAAAAATAAACTAGCGAACAAATAAACAAAAAAAAAAAACAAGGAAATGAATAAACAAATAAACTAACAAATTTCTTTTATTCCATCCGAACTGAAGAAAATGAGACTTTATACAGAAGAAAAATAGATTATGTGTATATATAGGAAATATTGTGAAAACTTTCCTTGCTCGACTTTGGAAATATTTAAATTAGATAAACACACATTTTCCAGCTCATAATTTGGCCTTTGACCGTGTATATAACATTTAAGATAACAAAATTAGGGCAGGTAATAAAGTTGCTTTCAGATGCATTTACCTGTATTCCACTCAGATGCAGGGTGAAATGCCCCACAGTTGTGTATTTGTAAAGTATTGTGTGTATTTGTAAAGTTTTGTATGTGTGCAGAAACACTAGCAGCTCTGTTTCCTCAGCATTATGAGGCAATGCAGTGATAATAGCATAATGAGTCAGAACAGTGATAGCACAGCTTACTTCACTATCAGCCCAAAAGGCCTTCTATTGTGCATTTGAGGTGGTTTTGTGATTTAACCCTGAAGTTTTCAGCCTCCTCCACAGTTAGCAGATGTCCACAGTTATCTGTCCAGAGGCTTTTTACACTCTTCTAAAACTTTATTGCCCTGTGGGGACACATTGCAAACCTGTTTATATATAATTAAAGTATGGTGGTAAATATTTAATAATCTATTTTAATATCCCAAGCTAAATTATATATATAAATGGTTTAGCCTGTGTTTTTTAAAATAGATTATTAAATATTTACCACCGTACCTTAACATGCAACATTAGTCGAACATTCTTACAGAAAGTATAGAGTATTTAGAGAATAACAAATATATTTTTTTCCAACAAGGCATGATTTATTAATAACTTTCCTTTAAAAAACATCAATCAATCAATAAGCAAATAAACAAACAAACAAAAACAACCGACAAACAAAAAGATAAATAAATAAATCATTGAATAAATAAATACGTTTATAAATAAATTACATAAATAAATAAATAAATAAATGATAAATAAATTATTAATAATATTTTATTTATTCATTTATTTATTCATTTTTTATTCATTTATTTATTATGAATTAATCAATTATTATAAATTATAAAATATAAATTATTAATTATTAATTATTATTATTATTATTATTATTTATTATTATTATTATTATTAATATTAATTAATTTATTTATTTATTTATTTATTAATTAAAAAAATCATTGAATATCAATATGATGAATATCAATATGATGAACATCAATATGATGAATATCATTGTTTCTGAACAGAACGGAGTGATCACCACATTTGTTGACGTCTGTTCGACTGTTCTTTTCTGGACATTTCTCATGATTGTCTGCTGCCCGCTGCAGTTTTCTTCCCCTTTACTTTATTCTGGGTTTTGGTTCTTCATGATTTGACAGAAACTTTCCGGAACAAAAACATCACCTTTCTGTTGAGCACAAAGCTCTGCATTGTTGTGTTTTCTCTACCTGTGATTGTGGGCAGAAGTGCTTTCTTGGTTTCCTTTCCTAATATAATGAACAATGAATCACAATGCTGCCCGCTCAGAACCACACATCTGCGGCTTTTTATGAATACACAAACAAGCATTTTTATCATGTGACGTCTGAAGTTTTCCAAGTTGTATTTTTTAAGTTTAAATGAATTAATTTGTTTGTTTGTTTACTCATTTATTTATGTATTTGATTATTTTGGATTTTTTTTTTTGTTATTGATTTTGTAATTTGTTGTTTTATTTAATTTTTTATCTTTTTATTTATTTATTTGGTATTTTATTTTATTTTTAAGTAAATTGTAATGATCTCAAATAACCTTCACCTGTTTTTTAGTGGCCCAGAACTTGTAGGAGCCACTTTCTGTAGAATTATGTTAATATACATTTTCATAATCGAGTATTTCCACACATTTATCCAAAATAATCTTTGTTAATATTTTGCATTGATTTTTAAAATGAATAAAAAAAAATAAAAAAACAGGAAATAATAAATGCATAACTACATGCACAAGTTAATAATTTGTGAAACAGTTAACTTCTAAAAAAAGCTTTTTTGATGACAGCATACTTAACATAATAATAATAATAATAATAATAATAATAATAATAATAATAATAATGTTAATAATAAATAAATAATGTTTATTTTATTGTGATTTAAAAAAACAAACAAATTATGTAAAATGTATGTGAAAATAAAAGCTTTAGTCACTAACTAGATTGAATAAATATAATTGGATAAAATAAAATAAAAGCAAAAACAAATGATAAAAAATACAATTGATATTAAATTTTAATTAAATTATACAAAGTAAAATAAAAGAAATATAATTAAATAAATTATACACACATACAAATATATTCAAACTAAAATGTAATAAAAAATAAGTATATTAAAAAGTAATAAAATAAATGTAATAAAATAAATAAAACATAAAATATTTTAATAATCAAACTAAAATAGTTTTTTAGTGAAATAATATATAATAAAATAAAATTAACAAAAAGTAAAATTTAATAAAATTTAAAATAAATTTAATTTTATAAAAAAGAAGAGTAAATGAAACAAAATAGAAATAAATAACCAAAGTGAAATAAAAATAAATATTAAAAAACAAATATCTATAGATTGATGGTTATGAGTGCATTGAGGAATTAAAATATAAATAAAATAAAATACAAAAATAAAAAGTTTTAAACAAAAAATAAAGCGTAAAAAATAAATGTAAACATTTAAAATTAAGTAACAAAATGTAAAAAATACAAAAAAAAATATTGAAATAGTTAAATATTAAATAGTTAAAATTAATAAATATAAAAAATTGTTATGAAAATATTGAGCCTTGATTTAATTGCACACCCATAAAACTATTTTGTCAGTCTTTTATGACGGACCCTAAAAAGCAATTGAAATGAATGGGAGGTTTAGGATTTGAAGTGTTTTGGCCAGCAGTTTCTTTTCCTTCAGTTCAGTCATTGAACAAAGTTGCATCAGTTGCGTGTAAAGTGATATATTAAATTAAAATGATTAAAATAAAATAAAAAAAGATATAAAATAAGAAATGAAATAAAAATTAAAATGCAAATAAAATAAAATAAATTCTTAATTTAAATAAGAAAACATAAAAAATAAATGCAAATAAAACACGTATAAAAATAAATACAAAAAATAAAAAAAATTAAAGATGATGAAAAAAATACAATTTAATAAAATATTTTTATTAAATTAAAGTAAAAAAAATAATCAGATGAAAAATTAAATGAAAAATTAATTTTACAAAAAAAAAGGTCAAATTAAATAAAAATAAATAAATAAATAAATATATTAATTAAAAAATATATAATATAATAAAATATAAAGGTCATGTTTTTTTCTTTAAGCCTTTTAATGTTTTTCTTTAATTGCTTTCTGTACTTTTTGTTGTTTTAAAGTGCTACCAGATTATTAGAGGTTTAGGATTTGGAGCAGGATGGGAATGTGTTTTCTTGTCCTTCAGCTCAGTCATAAAAACAAAGCTGTAATCAAATGCTCTCAGTTCAGTGGAAACTTCCCTCATAATGAGCCGTTTTTTACACGCTCTCGTGCAGCCGCTGCTAATTGGACTGGAGATTTGCATAGCGATTAATGAGAGTTGGCGATTGTCATCATATGCATGAGATCTTCAGCTCAAATCATTGTCTTTTTGTTTTTTCTCCACTGATCTTCTCAAATGCGTGACGTTTTGTGCGCTTGCCATTGTTTTATTGGTGAGGTTTAAGAGCTGTGCCGCTTGTTTGGATCTTCATAGTCAGATGAGGATAGTGTTGGACGTATTTGGAGTCTAAATGCTTCATATTAGTGAGTTATGTCTGCGACGGTTTTCCAGACGCTCTGCTTTTCAGATCTACAATCCACTGGTGCAGCAGATCCATTGTCACTAAAAGGCTAAAGTGATACTGATCCTCCAGAGAGAAAAAAAAAACTTTATGGATTGATGGTTATGAATGCATTGAGGAATTAAATTAATAAAAAAAATAAAAGTAAAGACAACCAAAAATAAAAATAATCAAAATTTAAAAATAAATAAATTTTAAATGAAACTAAATTGAATAAAATACATTTTATACAATACAAATACAAATATATATATATATATATATATATATATATATATATATATATATATATATATATATATATATATATATATATATATATAATTTTTATTTTTTTATTTTTTTTTTTTATTACACTTTTTTGGCAGCCCTGTAAAAATAAAGGACTAAGCCAAAGGAGAATAAAATAAAATAAAAAATATATAAAATGAAATAAGCAAAAACAAGAAATATACATACATACATGCATACATACATGCATACATACATACATACACACATATATATATATATATATATATATATATATATATATATATATATATATATATATTAAACAATTACACTTTAATTTAATGGTATTAAATAAAATTACATATAAATAATACAATAAATTAATACAAAATAAAAACTAAATTATATAAATAATCTAAATAAAATATAAGTTTTGATGTAATAAGTAAAATAAAATAATTAAATTTAATGTTACTAAATAAATTACATTTAAAAATATAAAATAATATAAAAAATAATAAATTAAAAAATATATAAAAATAATAATAATTTAAAAAATAATAATAAAATTTCAAACGAAATAAAATTTTTCCCAGTACTGGGTTGCAGCTGGAAGGGCATCCGCTATTTAACCATATGGTTCATTCTGCTGTGGCAACCCCTGATGAATAAAGGGACTAAGCCAAAGAAAAATGAATGACTGAATGAGTAAATCAAAATAAAAGCTCTGCTTTTCAGATCTACAATGGTAATGTAAAGCTGCTGAGCAGATCCACAACCACTAAAAGGCTAAAGTGACTCTGATCTTTCTGAAAAAAGCCTCAATGGATTGATGATTGTGAATACATTGAGGAATGTGATTTTTAATGAGTAGCAGTTCACTTCTTAAAGGAATAGTTCACCCAATCACTGACTTTTTTTATTTAAAATAATAATAAGAATAAAACTGAAATTTATAAAACGCAATAAAAATCATTCAGAAACAGTAAATCATGTCTTATGAAGCAGATTGATGTGTTTTTGTAACAGAAATATGTGGAATTTTTAAATTATAAAGTCCAATCACTGACTTTTATTTCATTAATTTATTCATTCATTTTCCTTCAGCCTAGTCCCTTATTTATCAGGGGTTGCCTAAATGGAAAGAACCAACAAACTTTCCAGCTTATATTTTACGCAGTGGATGCCCTTCCAGCTGCAACCCAGTACTGGGAAACACCCATACACTCATTTCTACACACACACTCACTCACTCACTCACTCACTCACTCACTCATTCATACACTACGGCCAATTTAGTTAATCAATTCCCCTACAGCGCATGTGTTTGAACTGTGGGGGAAACCCATGCCAACACAGGGAGAACATGCGAGCTCCACACAGAAATGCAAACTGACCCAGCCGGTTGAACCAGCAATCTCCTTGCTGTGAGGCGACAGTGCCAACCATTGAGCCACCATGCTGCCCATAATAATAATTATTATTCGTAGAGGTATAAATCTTAATGCACTTAGCAGAATACCTAAGGTTTAAATGCATAGATCAAAAAAATGCTATATATATATATATAATCCAAAAAGCACATTTAAAAAGTGAACAGAGTAAATAAAGAGAAATCTCAGAAGTATTGTGTGCGCTGAATCCGGAAGGCAGAACATTCCAGTAAAGCACTAATCACAGTAAGAATGCAGTAAACTGCTGCTTCAGGCTTCAGATTTCACTCTCCGCCATGAGGAGAACACACACACACACACACACACACACACACACACACACACACACACACACACACACTGCTCATGTGGGCTGTGCTGAAATATACACGATATGTGTACTGTGTGTGTGTGTGTGTGTCATCATGATCAACAACAACTACAGAATGCATTCAAAGCACACATTGAGAGATTTAAACAAAAAGAGCATTCTATTTTTATTTGATATTAAAGGTCATTTTAGTGTTTTTATTTAATTATGTTTTATTTATCTATTTTTATCACTGTTTATCATTTTTTATTACTTTAAAAATATTTTTCCATTATATTTAATTACATTTTTTATGTAATTTAACTTTTTAATGAAATTTTACTTTATTCTTTATTTTTAATCAAATTATTTTCAATTTCAAATTTTATTTTATTAATTTATATATTCAAAATTTGTTTTACTTTTTCATTTTTATTTTATACTACTATTTTATATATATATATATATATATATACATAAATATGTGTGTATATATATGTGTTTGTATATATATATTCATATATATATATATATATATATATATATATATATATATATATATATATATATATATATATATATATATATATATCTTTTATTATAGCCTTTAGCAGGCACCAATCACATTTAAACAAATTTCTTCTTTAATATTCTGATACAAAATGTTATATAATATCCAAAATTGTAATATGTAATATAAAATGTATAAGAAACATTTAGCCAACAAAATAACCTCGGCTCTTAAGAAAACTGATCCCCAAGCAATACCTGTAGCACGTTAACATCATTTTTTTACCAATTGAGTTTAAACAGCTTTCTTCACTTTGGTACTCCTATTCAAAATGTAAAAGTATAAAATGTACAGGAAACATATAGCCAACAACATAACATGCATAACATTCAAGCTCTTGGGAAAACCAATTCCCAAACTGTGCCGAAAACACGCGGTGATCCTTCTTCTTGTTGTTTTCGTATGGTGACATCCAAACGCACTACCGCCACCTACTGATATGCGCGAAGTGACTCTCCAGAGTGAGAGTTGTCGATTTGAAGCGTCTCGGTCTCATTGAATCAACATGTTCTGATCAAATTCATTTGATTATTTCTTGATTCAGTTTCAAATAACATGAATTAATCATTTTACATACGTAAACTTGATTTGTTATTTTCAATCTGACAAATTCTTATTTTGTAAATCCAATACATGCCTAGTTGAATTTTTTGAGTGTATCGAAGGTTTAATAAACATATGCAAATCATCATCATTTATAGGTAATGTTGCATGGGTGTTTGAATTGAGATCCCGATCTATCAATGATTATTACACTGTATGCATTCATCCAAGTAGTGGCAGAAAACCCCTTTAATAAGCTAAGCCACAACTACTGCTGTCATTCTTATAGTTTACAGGAAAGCTAAAATGCTTTAACACATGCGATCTGAATGATTCGGGAGGCGAACTCTCTGCAATCCTTACAAATTTAGGATTAATCTACAAGCAAAAATAAGAGTTATTAATCCAAGCGTGATCCGTTACACCCCATCTCTGACCAAACAAACAGTGTGAGGAAGTCCAAACCTGAGCTCAGTCTAAACACATCAGAGATCCGTATCTGCTCCTCTGATATTAGGCTTATCTGTCTAATAAATACACCCTGGTCCTGCTTAATAACAGTGTTTGGCTGATTATTATGGGTGATTTTCCTTTAGGTGACTCTGCTCTCGACATCAGCCAAGGAATTTAGATGAGTTCCTGTGGTCAAAATAGCACAAAGGTTTTAGACTCTGAACTGAAGGACTTTCAGGTCTGTGCTTTCCTGTTTGTCAGCGTGTTAAAGTTACAGTTCTCCACACCAAAAAAAAAATTTAAGATTAATGTATATAGTGTGTAAATATTAGTGTAAGTTGATTTACACTTCCTTTAATCATAAATGTATTATTGTTCTTTTTCTACTTCTGCTTCTTCTAACGACAGCAATACTATTACTACTAATACTACTACTACTACTACTACTACTAATAATAATAATAATATTTTAACAACAACGACAACATTATTATTATTATTATTATTATTATTATTAATGACAACAATGAAGATGACATCAATAATAATAATAATATTTGTTTTAACAACAATGATGATGGCAACAATATTACTATTATTGTTAATATCAACTGTGGCAATAGTCTTATTATTATTATTATTATTATTATTAACAACAACGATGACAATTACATTATTATTATCGTTATTATTATTAATAAAAACTATAACAATGACAATGGCAATATTATTTTTATTATTATTAACAATGACGAGGATGACAATATTATTATTATTTTTATTATTACTATTATCATTATTATTGTTATTACTTTATTATTATTATTATTATTATTATTATTATTATTATTATTATTATTATTATAAACAATGATGATGACATCATTAATAATAATAATAATAATAATAATAATAATAATAATAATAATAATAATAATAATAATATTTTAACAACAACGACGACGACAATTTAATTGTTATTAATATTAACATTAACGACAATGATGGCAATATTATTATTATTATGATTATTATTATTAATAATAATAATAATAATATTGTCGTTGTTGTTAATAATAATAATAATAATAATAATAACAACGATGATGATGACAATATTTAATTATTATTATTATTATTATTATTATTATTAACAACGACGACAATGACAATACTATTATTATTATTATTATTATTATTATTTTAATGACACCAATGACGACAACATTAATAATAATAATAATAATAATAATAATAATAATAATAATAATAATAATATTATTATTATTATTTACAACAACGACAATGGCAGCAATATTATTACTATTATTATTAACAATGACAACAATGGCAATATTATTATTATTATTATTATTATTATTAACAATAATGACGACGATGACAATATTAATATTATTATTATTTCTATTATCATCATCATCATCATCATTATTATTATTATTAATAATATTAACAACAGCTGCAAAAACGATAATTAATAATAATAATAATAATAATAATAATAATAATTTGTTAGTTTTTGTTATTTTTATTAAAATTTTATAATTGCTTATTAAAAAGTTTAATTAAATCAGTAAAAAAAGTAAAAATTGCCAGTATAATATTTTTCAGAATTTTCAGTACAAGATTCACGCAACGCATTGTGATCTTTTCACTCCAATTGAATGAATATGACGGTCAATGCAACCCTACCCAGATTCCTACAGAAAGTGTAGGCGGTAGTTTATACTCCGCACAATCCGTCCGTTTGTTTGCTTTACTCTGACTTGGAGCATGATGAAATCAGACGCCCCTCTTTCATCCCAATCCTAAACAAGACAGTGAGATATAGAGGAAAAAAACCAAGCAAAAGTCATGCCTCTGTGCAGAGAAATAAACACAGCAGCGATAAAGCCACACGCTTGCTAATTAGTGCCTCGTTTGGAGGAAAAGCCTATCAGGTGAAATCAGAAACCTCCGTCTGAGTATCCGATTAGACGCTGACCTCAGTCATGCCATAATATGTCAATATGTGGTCAGAATTGACATGCCAAGCATCACCGTGTATATTTTCAAGACCAGCGGCCAAATATACAGCACGGATTGGAAGTCATGCCAGAGATTACTTATGAGCTGCTGCAGAAATCACGAGGTGAAGATCAAGACCAGAATGGAGATTTTGTTGGGTTTGCTTGCATGCGCTGGAGGCTTTATTCTTGGCTTGAATTCACATGTGCATTTATATACATGACATTCAAATACATCCTATGACATTCATATTACTTCAATAAAGGATGGTGCAAAATTGCTTTGCTTTGTTTCATTGTTGTATGTTTGTTTTGTTTAGTTTTTGCTTGTTTTGTGTTTTGTTTTGCTTTTTGTTATATATATATATATATATATGAGCAATATCACACTCTTAGCAGTGCGATATAGCTGTATATCAGCACTGGTGGGAGGTGTGTGAGTGCCTTAGCGTCCCACCAGTGCTGATATACAGCCATATGGCACTGCTAGGAGTGTGATATTGCATTTATAAAATAGTTTGACGGCACTAGCTATTGTTAACTTGGAACCCTGTCAATTAATATTATACAATATTATGTTTTATTATGATTATAGCTTAAATAAAGCCTGTTATTGTGGGAAATTTCATTTAATTTAATTTAATTTAATTTAATTTAATTTAATTTTATTTTATTTTATTTTATTTTATAATTTAATTTTATTTTATTTTATTATTTTTTTATTTATTTTGACATTGTTGACATTAAGACATTACAGTGTTTGAGGTGAAGTCCAGAATGGAAATTTGTTGAGTTTGCTTGTGGAGGCTTTATTCGTGGCTTACACTCACTTGCGCATAAATACCATGACATTTGTTCAGACTTTGGAGAAGAGCTTTATCTATTTTGTATTATAAACTGAGGGCTCTTTTAACAATCTAGGCACAAAGTCTAAAGCGCATGGCGCAAAGGCATTAAGGAGGTGTCCGAATCCACTTTTGTTAGGTTAAGAACAGAGAAATGCGGTTGGCGCATGGTCTAACAGGGTTGTGCTTATTCTCTTATTGAGTTATGGTTGTGTTTTAAGCATAGAGTGCATTAAACCAATCAGAAACTCATCTTCCATTTTCTTTAAGAGTCAGTTGCGTTGCACAATATATACATATATGGTGAAAATGCTGTCAATGTATGCATTTGTGTGACTTATATTTTTATTTTTGGGGTAAAAGTATCTTCTAAATCATGTCCAGCACTTGAGGTAAAGATCAAGTCAAGAATGGAAACTTGGTGTATCTCCTTGTGTTCAAATGCTGGAGGCTTTATCCTTGGCACAACCTCACCTGTGCATAACATCACATTTGTTCACAGCGAGGGCATTTTTTGGAAACTTTTAGCTGTGACTTGAAGGGTGCAGAAAACCCTCAGACTTTGGAAAACAGCTTTATCTGCAGTATATTATAAACTGAATGGTGTTTGCAAAAATGTTACTTGAGTCCATGCGTAAATGACTAAAGAAATCACTCTAACGGTTCTCTGTATTTTGCAATTCATGTCTTGTCTTGTCATGCTTTGCTCTAGTTTTTTTGTTTTGATTTTTGTTTTAAGTTTTGTTTTGATTTTTAAGTTTTGCAATTTTAATTTTATTTTATTTAGTCGTTTTATTTAATCTTTGTTAATTTTATTAATTAAATTTTGTTTTATGTTATTTAAAAATAATAAATACAATTAAATAATTTATTTGTATTAAATAGTGTTTTATGTTATTTTTTTTGCATTTTTTAATAATTTCAGTTTTTATTAATTTATTAATATTAATTCATTTTTTATTTTTTATTTCTTTATAAATTATAATTTTATTTATCACTTTTTATTTAATTAATTTTTTTAATTAATTTAAAAGTTTTTATTTCATTCCATTTTAAATAATAAACGAAAATATTTTATATTTCATTTTTAATAAAATTTTCTTTTGATTTATGATCAATTTTTAATTTAATTTAATTTAATGTATTTAAAAATTTATTTTATTTTATTTTATTTTATTTTATTTTATTTTATTTTTTTATTTTATTTTATTTTATAGCGAGGGCACATTTTTGAAAACTTTTATAGACGTGTCCTGAGAAAAGGGGTACAGAAAACCATCCACACTTGGGAGAAGGGCTATATCTGCCCTACAGCTGAAGGCAAAATTATTTGCTTACATTGGATTTATTTATTTTGTTCCTTTTCTAATATTTCCCAAATTATGTTTAACAGAGGAATTAATTTTTCACAGTATTTTCTATAATATTTTTTTCTTCCGGAGAAAGTCTTATTTGTTTTATTTCGATTTGAATAAAAGCAGATCTTAATTTTTTAAAAATAATTTTAAGGTCAATATTATTAGCCCCTTTAAGCTATATTTGTTTTGGATTGTTTACAGAACAAACCACTGTTATACAATGACTTGCCTAATTACCCTAACTTTACCCTAATTAATCTAGTTACGCCTTTAAATGTCTCTTTAAGCTGAATACCAATTAAATATGTAGTCAAATATTATGTGCTGTCATCATGGCAAAAATAAAAGAAATCAGTTATTAGAAATTAGTTATTAAAACTATTATGACTAGAAATGTGTTGGAAAAAAAAATCTTTCAGTTAAACAGAAATTGGGCTAAATATTTATACAGGGGGCTAATAATTCTGACTTCAACTCTATATTACATGCAGGTTAATTCCCTCTGTCCAGTCCAGAAGAACAGCTGAATGCATGGTTTTCTCCTCATTTGCAGTGTAAAGTGGGATCTGTGGTTCAGGCACGGTTGGCTCTTCTTCTGAGAGTTTCCATGGGACAGAGGCACATTTGCTGAAACCAAAACAGCATGTGAGGTTTAGAAAGTGCACTGAATGCTCTGAGATCTTCCGTCCCGCTACAGTGTCCCTGCTGAATGCTTGGATCATTCAGATACTTGAAAAAAATAAGAAATGCTAATGATGCTGTAAAGTGGAAATGCTCTACTTACTGCAGAGAGACTCTTCCTTTATGGCACTGTGCAATACATTATTAAGTTAAAATGTAATATTATTAAAACATATAATATTTCTACTGCAAATGCTTTAATGTGTTAATGAAGATGCATGTATTTTTTTTAAAGATACTATTAATATATATTTATTATTATTTTAATTTATAAACTTATTTTTTGTTGTCATTTATTTGAAAAAAAAAACAATTCATTGAATTTTTGCTGCTGTAACTTGGAAATCTCAGTTTTAGTATTTTATTTTAATAATATTATAACATAAATTAGGGATTTAACAAAATACAGTAGGTGGGGAAAAGTAATTATTAATGTAATAATTTATTTGCATTTGATTTTATTTATTTTATATAATTTAATGTTAATGTCACTTTGTTTATTTGAACTTAATTTAATTATTTTTTTGTATTATATTTTCTTTTATATTATTTATTTTTAATTTATTTTTGATTTTATTTAATTGAATTTAAATAGATTATTTTTTTATTAAATTTAATTGAATTTAAATTGATTTATTTTTAACTAAATTTAATTGAATTTTTACTTTTTATTTTTATCTTTTAAAAATATCTTTAACATAATTTATTAATTTTATTGTATTTCATTATATTTGTTTTATAATTTTTTTATTTAATTAATTTAAATTATTTTTATTTTTATTAATTTATTTATTTTATGTATTTTATTTAATTATATTTTATATTTAATTTTTATCTATTTTTATTTTATTTTGTTTTTATTTTTTATATTATTGAAATATTTCATATAATTATGTACTTATTTTTGTGTTTTATTTTATCATATTTTTAATACTTTTAAATTAAATTTAGTCATTTTTTATTAAATTAATTAATTTATTTTCTGTATTTTATTGTATGTTTTTGAATTGCATTATATGACCTTGATTGTTTTCTCCTATAGTTTAAACATATGTATAATATTAACTCATATTGCCATAATACACACTGCATATTATATATATACTCACACACATCTGAGAGTTATCTTTCTCTGCATGTTATATAACACCTTGACATCTATTTCTACCCCGTTTGCATAGTGTTAAGTTCATAAACAAGCATCACCGTGCACCACAGCAGAATCCCAGACAGCGAGAAATTGAAAAATTCCTGTTGTAATTGCATTCCCACTGCAGGCTTTTTTTCAGTGAGCATCAGAATACGTGTTGTTGTGCTGGATTTCTCTACAGACGCTCTTTAATAAAGCTGCTCACCTGGAGTCAGTGCAGGAGTCTGTGTTTTTGTAACTGGAGCTTGCATGGCTTTATCTGTCCTCGTTTTAGCTCTCCTTATCCTCCCTCTTTTCCTGTCCTTCGCTCTTTCTCTCTGTGGGACTGATTAGCATCTTCTTTTTTTAAGACTCCAGCTTCAAATCTGCAGCTTTGGCTTCCTCTTAAAGGGATAGTAAATTTTTGTTTTATTTATTTGAATTAATTTAAATATTATTTATTGTATCTATTTTAAATGCCCTAAATAATCATATTTTCAGAATGCATGAGTTCAGATGATTGTTTATTGCAGGACATGGTCAACTAATACCATGAATATTATTTTCTATTAGTTAAAGTTGCTAAACAGTCGAATAAACATGTTTAATTTGTATTTTAATTGAACTTGATGTACTTAAGTAACTCAAATGAAATGTTAATAGTGAGTCTGGCATGATAAAGAAACATCTATTAACAAAATGACACAGATGAAGATATTGATTTAGTTTTCTTCAAGTTCAAATGCATTAAAGTCCATTTGATGTGCAGATGAAAATAGATGCATATGGACAAAATATGAAATGTGGACAAAACATACAGCAGGGGTATTTTTGATCATTTATAGACCAAAGATAACCAATATTTTGAGGTCATTCACACTTTACCCATATTTGGGTTGAAAGAACCCAGCATTTTTGTGTATATTACTCTTTATTTAGGCATAAAAAAGTATTCAACCCTCTGTAAAACATCCTATTAACTTAATATATGAATTAATTAATTAAATAATTACGAACGTTTATTCGTTATTTCATTCATTTCTTAGTTCATTCTTTCATCTGCCCATTAATTATATTCATTCATTCATTCATTCATTCATTCATTCATTCATTCATTTGTTAATTAATTAATTCAATCATTTATTAATTTGTTTGTTCAATATTTCATTCATTTGTTCTTTTTTTCATTAATTTGTTTGATTTTTCTTTCATTCATTTGTCTGTTCATTCATCCATTCATTTGCCTGTTCATTCATTCATTCATTCATTTATTTGCCCATTCATTCATTCATTCATTCATTCATTCATTCATTCATTCATTCATTTGTCTGTTCATTCATTCATTCATTCATTCATTCATTCATTTGCCCATTCGTTCATTCATTCATTTGCCTGTTTATTCATTCATTCATTCATTTATATGCCCATTCATACATTCATTCATTTGCCTGTTCATTCACTCATTCATTCATTCATTCATTTGCCCATTCATTCATTCATTTGCCTGTTCATTCATTTATTTATTCAGATATTTATTCAATCATTCATTCATTCTTTTGTTTGCTCGTTTGTTCATTCTTTCAATTGTTCTTTTATTAGTCTGCCCATTCATTCATTCATTCATTCATTCATTCATTCCTTTGCATGTTCGTTCGTTCATTCATTCATTCATTCATTCATTCATTCATTCGTTTATTTGTTAATTAATTAATTCAATTATTCATTCATTTGTTTGTTCATTAATTTGTTCATTCGTTCATTTATTCATTACTTTGTTAGATTTTTCTTTCATTTGCCTGTTCATTCATTCATTCATTCATTCATTCATTCATTCATTCATTTATTCATTCATTCAGATATTCATTTAATTTTTCATTCATTCAGATATTCATCAACTCTCCAATAGTTTTAAATAACACTAATTAAACTTGAGTGAATGCTCCATGCGAGTTGGATACAAATATGGATTTGCACGGGCATGAGGTAAACAATGACAGCGTTTTTTCCAAAGCGCTTGTTGACTTTACCGCTACGGTTGTCTTTAAGGGAGGTTATTGTTTTGCCTACTTAGCTGTCCAGGATAAAACTCTGATAGGAACCGTATGCAGTTCTGTATGATTTCCATACAATTTCATCCAACCTGACTTTCTTAATGCAATTAGTCGGCGGAACAAACCAAGCCTGTGTTTGAGAGCTTCTGAATGACACTGCAGGGATGAACAACTGCATGTTTAGCGTTCATGTCTGCGTCAGAGCATTGGAAAGCGTATGCAATGCCGCTGGAGATTGGCAGTTTGTGCATTGAGAAGTGCACTGCTCAGGGAACGTCGGGTTAACCACACACGGTTAAAAACGCTCCAGAAAAACCGCGTCTTGATTGGACCGATTGGGCCTGCCATTGCTGCCAATGACAAGCGGTGCCAGTGGATCATAGCCGGCCTGCCACTGATGTTTAATGTTCACACATGCGCTGGGAAACCCCATCCAAGAAAACCAATTTGGAGAATACACTTTAAAAAAAAGGGGGCACTTTTCCATCTGCCTTCTGTCCCTCGTTTCATCCAAGAGCAAAGCGGTATGAAGAAACCGAGCGCCTAGCTTCCTAATCAGTTGAGATTGAGTTTTGTTTATTGACGGCGTAGAAAGACCTCTTGGCAAACAGCTCTGTGTAAGTACGACAATAATAAAAGCCTTGCTTAATTCCGTTAGAAGTCAAAATCTCCAGACCCGTCTCAACGGTCCTCTTTTTACATCTGGCGCTAACTCGAACATGCAAAATGGAAAACAGCACTTGCGTATTAAGTTGTGTTAACCCAACGTTTCCATCATTTATCAAATTATACAATGTTTTCCATCAATTTAACAGATAGAAATGAGGTATCTTGTCAATTGCGCTTCCCATAGTGAAAGATGTTAATGCAGATTACATGTGAAAGAGAGAAGGGGCCGTTTTAAAGATTATAGACTAGGAAAGAGAGACGCCAGTGAGGATTTGGTGAGAGGAACGACATAATCCGGTTGATTAATCCATGGGATATTCATGTTTGGTAAATCAGGTGGGAAGACTGCAACCTGTTGGTCATTGTAATGGCAATGTATGTTGGTAATTTACTGTATAACACAAAGTCTGTCAACGCATTTTTGTATTGTGTTTGTAATAAATGTGAGGAATTACCAATACGTATTTTACGTAGTCACTCATGTAACCACTCTCTGAGGTCTTCTGGCAAAGACCTTTTAGCCATTCCCAGAACTTGTCTAAAGACTAAAGAGTTCCAGAGCCTTGGGGCACGGTGCCTTCATTGCTGTGGGCCCAAGGCTCTGGAACTCTCTCCCGATAGCACTGAGAACTCTGGGATCGGTTAATCTTTTTAAAAAGCATTTAAAGACGCATCTTTTTGGTCAAGCTTTGAAACTAACAGTATTAGTGTTTCTGTATTTGGATTTTCAACTTGTTTTAATATGTTTTAACATGTCGTCCTTTATTTTATGTGTTCTTTTACTTGTGTTGTCTTATTGTAAAGCACTTTGTGATGCAAAGTCTGGGAAATGTGCTATATAAATAAAACTTTGCTTACCTAATATATATATATATATATATATATAAAAATACGTTGCTCTGGATACATTTTGTCAGGTGAAAAATCCACTAGAGGGCGCTGTCTATATTTTTGTATTTTTGAAATATGTTAATTAGGGTATGGTTTGTTGTTTATTTTAGACACACAGCCTTCTGGTAAACATCCATGATGTTGTCGTATATATCAGCTAGCAAACCTTTTTCGTAAACCCAACCAATAATGTTTTCAAAAGCAAAATTAAGTAAAAAGCGCACTGTGGTTCCCCCCACAGTCCAAAGACATGTGGTACGGGTGAATTGGGTAGGCTAAAACTGTCCGTAGTGTATGTGTGTGAATAAGTGTGTATGGATGTTCCCAGTGATGGGTTGCAGCTGAAAGGGCATCCGCTGCGTAAAACGTGGTGGATAAGTTGGCGGTTCATTCCGCTGTGGCGACCTCCAATTAATAAATGAACTAAGCCAAAAAGAAAATGAATGAATGAATGAATGTGTAAGCATGCTTAACTGGACTTAAACTCAAGCAATCTGCACTAAAAGCACAACATCGTACAAAGTGAGCTACAAGCCAAATGACCACACCAGAAAAGTTGATAATAGTGAGCCAAACGTATTCTTTACTAATCATAGACATCGTTAAGTTGTTTTGGGGTATTTATTTAGTGTGCAATGAGCCTGTTACAATAAGTAATCTCTGTAAATATCATTTGTGTAAAAAAGGAATAGAAGTGATTGTTGTCATGCTGCCCCCTAGTGTTAATTTTACCTCGAAACTACCATCAAACCTATGCTGAAGTATGTTTTTTGGGTTTCGCAAATATGTAGGAAAAAGCATGTATTTCAAATGACAGTAAATTAAATAAATAAATAAATAAAATATTCCAGTAAATATCATTAGTGTGAAAAGGAACTGAAGTTTTTGTCATCATATTGCCCCATTGTTTTCATTGTACCTCAAAACTGCAGTCAAATGTATGTTGGAGTGTGTTTATTTGGGTTTCATAAAAATGTAAGATGAAGCACTTATTTCCAATAAGACTGTGACAATAAATAAATAAATAAATAAATAAATAAATAAATAAATAAATAAATAAATAAATAATATATCCTGTAAATGTAATTAGTGTGTAAAGGTACAAAAGTTTTTTGTCGTCATGTCGACCCCAAGTGTCAATTTTACCTCAACTTTAGTCAAACGTATGTTGAAGTAGGTTTTTGCGGTTTCTCAAAAATGTAGGATGAAGCACTTATTTCCAGTAAGCCTGTGAAAAAAAAAATATATATATATATAAATATCATTAGTTTAAAAAAATAAAGTTGTCGCCATACTGCCCCCTAGTGTTCATTTTACCTCGAAACTGCAGTCAACTCTGTTAAAGTAAATTTTTTAGGTTTCGCAAAAATGTAGGATGAAGTACATATTTTTAATGAGCCTGTTACAATAAATAAATACATAAATAAATAATATAATAATGTAAACTCAATTAGTGTGAAAAAGAGCAGAAGTTTTTTTTGTCTCCATACTGCCCCCAGTGTTCATTTTACCTCGAAAGTAAATGTTGAAGTGCGTTTTTTGGGTTTCGCAAAAATGTAGGATGAAGAACATATTTCTAATAAGGCTGTTGCAATAAATAAATAAAAAATAATCCCTGTAAATATAATAATGTGAAAAGGAAAGTTTTTGTCGTCATGCTGCCCCCTAGTGTTCATTTTGCCTTGAAACTGCAGTCAAACTTGTGATAAAGTAAATTTTTGTGGTCTCACAAAAATGTTGGCTGAAGATCACATTTCCAGTAAGCCTGTGACAAATAAATAAATAAATACATAATATGTCCCTGTAAATATTATTTAGTGTGAAAAAGACCAGAAATAATTGTTTAATATTAATTATTTATTAATAATTAAAATGTCATTATACTGCCCCTAGTGTTCATTCAGCCTCGAAATGGCAGTCAAACGTATGTTGAAGTACATTTTTTGGTTTCACAAAATTGTAGATTGAAGCATGTATTTCCAATGAGCTTGTGACAATAAATGAATAAATTACAATTCAATACAATCTGTCAAGTAACACGCATGCTCAGGTCCATGCCTGAGACAACAACAAAAGAGTCAAAACGCACAGACATGGTGACCAAGCAAATAAAAATAATACACTCTGATAAAAACAGCAAGTTATTTATTTGTTTTAGATGTGGTAACCATAGTATAAATTGCATAATCATCTGCATCACCACCTCTGGTGTGCATAATTGCCGTATAATTCCACAGCCCATCAATATATCATTTGTTTTATTTCCATATTACTGACAAATGTAAATCTCCAGTCCAGAGAAATCTATTTTAGGGTCTGATGTTGTTCTGCGATATGCTTTATTTGTCGTCTTGTACCCGGGCACGCTGACGTCTTTAGCTGTTGCGTCACATCTCACTTACTCATTCTGTGCTGCCTGCTTTCGGTGAATGTGGTTTTGGCAAGAAGCATGGACTGAAAAAGAGCCCAGGACTTATAATGGCCAATCACAACCACAGCTCAACCCCCCCCCCCACCCCCTTACTGTTTCACATGTGTCCAGAACGCTGTACAAACCTGCTGTACTGTTTCATTGAAATATGTTGGGGTATAAAGTAAGCAGTAGATTTGAGACCTTTTACATAGAATTTTTATAAAGCATTCATGGTAAATTCAAGCTATAGTGATTTGTCTTTGGCCTGGAAATTACAGCTGGCAGCAAATTTAGGGATTGTTCAACTTAAATCTAAATATTTAATTGTAAGCCACCTATAGGCATTAAAAGGATAGATTATCCAAAAATTTAAACAAACAAACAAACAAACAAACAAACAAACAAACAAACAAACTAGTTGACTTTCTTCTATTTAACACAAAAGAAGGTATTTTGCAGAATGCTGGTTTTTGGAACTCGTTGACTTCCATAGTCTCTTTCTGGAAGTATGGACATTGATTGGTTCCAGCATTCTTCAAAATATCTTCTTTTTTGTTTAACCGAAGAAACTCATGAAGGACTACCTGAACGTGAATAGGTGATGAGTTCATTTTCAGTTTAGGGTGAACCATCAATGTAAAAGGTGACCATATGATATAAACAACAACAGACTCTCAGAAATGTGATTAGAAAAAAGCAACTTGTAGTGACTTGCAAAACATGTTTGTATATATGTATTCAAATGGATAGAGACCATGGATTGATTTGATTGGTTAAATGATTGATGGGATGGTTGGCTGGCTGGTTGGTTGGTTGGCTGGCTGGTTGGTTAGTTGGTTGGTTGGCAGGTTGGTTGTTGGCTGGTTGCTTGATTGATTGGGTGGTTTGTTGGTTGGTTTTTTGCTAGATTGGCTGGCTGGCTGGTTGGTTGGTCAGTTAGTCGGTTGGTTGGTTGTGAGGTTGGTTTTTGGCTGGTTGCTTGATTGATTGGGTGGCTTGTTGGTTGGTTGGTCAGTTGGTCGTTGGGTTGGTTGTGAGGTTGGTTTTTGGCTGGTAGCTTGATTGATTGTGTGGTTTGTTGGTTTGTTGTTTGGTTGGCAGGTTGGTTGTTGGCTTGTTGCTTGATTGATTTGGGTGGCTTGTTGGTTGGTTGCTAGATTGGCTGGCTGGCTGGTTGGTTGGTTGGTCAGTTGGTCGGTTTGTTGGTTGGGAGGTTGGTTTTTGGCTGGTTGCTTGATTGATTGGGTGGTTTGTTGTTTAGTTAAGAGGTTGGTTTTTGGCTGGTTGCTTGATTAATTGGGTGGCTTGTTGGTTGGTTGGTTGCTAGATTAGCTGGCTGGCTGGTTGGTTGGTTGCTGGATTGGATAGCTGGCTGGCTGGGTAGTTGTTCGGTTGAGTGATTGATTGATTAGTTATTTTTTTAGTTGGCTGCTTGCTTGCTTGATTGATTAATTGATTGGTTGCTTGCTTGATCAATCAATTCAGTGGTTGATTGGTTGAGTGGGTGGTTATTTGTTTATTTGATTGATTGGTTGATTGGATTTATCCTTTTAAATGGTGAGTATATGATCTATACAACAAGTCTTGGTGGTCTTATAAAATGTGATTTAAAAAAAAAAAAAGCAATTCATAGTGACTTAAAAAAATATGTTTGGTTTCTGACCAGATTAATGTTCAAATGGATAGCATAAAGAAAAATCAGATAAACCATGGATTGATTTGGTTGGTTGGTAGGTTACTTGATTTTGATTTGATTTGATTTGATTGATTGGTTAGGGAGGTTGGTTGAGTGGATGGTTGGGCGGTTGCTTGATTGATTGGTTGCTTGCTTGCTGGTTTGATTGATTGATTGGTTGGGGGGTTGGTTGCTTGGTTGGGTGGTTGATTGATTGATTGATTGATTGGTTGGTTGGTTGAATGAATGAATAAATGATTCGTTCATTCATCCATTTATTGAGAGAGTCAGTTCTTTACTTGTCAGACTAATAATACTCCTTAAACTTACAAGCTTACTTTTATCCTGTTATCAAACTCCAGTCCTGGAAGTGTTACGGATGATTTCAAGCACAGGTTTTTGCATAATGCCAGTAAATCTGTCCAAAATGAGATAAAGTAACCTTGAGACTCGGATGTTTTTAGCCTCCCCCCTTGCAGTCCTGTCAGGCTTTTTTGTTTTTCAGAATAGGCAGGTGTGAAAACCGAAGTGTGAGAGTGTAGGACTTGGAAATATAGTCTGGCACTGTATCATTTTTGTACCCACAAGAGCGATACTGCAATGGAAAAGGGGAACATGCAAACTGTATCCATCTGCACTGCCATCCATCCACCCACGCATACATATATCTACATTTGAATTTCCCATTGGCTGTAATTCCACTCAATCGTTTGCACATGCACTCCAGACAGAGCGAAGGGGAAATTTCCACGACATGGCTGTGAAAATCCATATGCAAACCAATGGTTTTGTAAACTGTCTAAACTGGTGATCCAACTCAATCAAAGGAACGGCACGTAGAATTTGCTGGGGATTTGCGCAGCAGTGGTCACATCGCTTGTCATTTTTGGGAGGGGAATAATTGCCATCATTTTGTAATAATAGAGTAACAGAAGGAAAAAAAAGTGTATTTATGACGAATGAAGCCTCCAGCGTCTGTGTTACATATGATCACAGCTCACCACAAATTTGCCTTACGTTATACGTAATGTATATTTTATGAACCATGCGGTTGTATGTGATTGTTTGGGTGTGTGACTGTTTTTTTTAGTCTTTTCTAACATCCTGATATACCACAGCATGTAGTACATAAGAGAAAAAACTTATATCAAGTGATTTCAGTATCATGTCAGGGCTCAACAATAAGGACTGCCCTATGGCCCGGGGCCAGTGTGAAAGATGCTTGGGACAGTAGACAGGATTATTACTGGCCCGATTGGAAAAGTGCTGCCTTGTCACTAAAGTTTAACTTGCCTGCAACTATTTGTCAATTGTGTGCATTTTAAGCTTCAGCTTTTTAGTCTTAGGGTGCTTTCACACCTGTGAATCAATTCAGTTGTTCCGAAACAGAGATTACAATTGTTACATTGTTGCTCTTTGCTCTTGGAGCGGTTCGCTTTCACACTGCAAAGTTTCTAATCGGACCAAAAGAGCTAAAACAAGTCACGTGCGAGTAAACTCTCCTCACATTAGTCAGGGTTTATTTTGCAGCGTCCCGCTAAGCTGTCAGGAGAGGTGATGGTTTGGTGGTGATTGACAGGGTGAGCGCGCGCGACGTGTGTGAGGAGAGACGGATGAGAAGGGGTGGAGGGAGAAGGGAGGGAGGGGTGAGAAGGGTGCGCGACGATGCCTATTTGAAGACCGGAGGGAGACGCGAGATTACCCGGAGATCATCACTTGTTTGCGGGCATCCGGAGACTCGCGAAACTTCCCGCCCTACTCATAATTCTCTCTTCATATAGCCGTAAGCCTATTACATATCTATAAAACACTGTGATATAACCGCGATCAGATCGCTTTCTCACTGCAATCGATCCGCTCCAGCGTTCGTTTCAATCGAGCCGAGACCACCTCACTCAAGCGATCTCGGAGCGATTACTTTGGCGCGGAACAGAGCGCGATTGCCCTGTTCACATATGCCAATCGAACCGCGCTAACTAGGCAAACGAGATACGTTCCGAAACAAAAGTGTAGGTGTGAAAGCACCCTTAAAATGCTACCTTCTCTGATGTCGACTGCTTTTCGGATCCTCCTATCTGATTTGATGTTTTGAGCATGCTATTTTTTCTGTATCCTGGTAACAACCAGTACAGCGAAGAGACGGCAACATGGCAGCAATATCAAATTAAAAGTCTAAAGTAAAATGTCTGTTTATTACATGAAAACACAATGAAAAAAATGGTGATTATTATTATTATTATTATTTATTTATTTTTCACAATTTTCCAGTCAGCCACCTTTTGTTTAATAATTTCGAACTGCAATAAAATACCTCCACATTTCCCATAATGCAATTTTTTGTTTGCATAGCTCTGAATTGAGCTCATACATTTATTAACATTTTTCGAATATTGAAATTGTAGATTCACACAAGTTATTTTTGACACATTATTTAAAATATGTGGCTAAAAATAAGTATTAACTTGTCTTTTTTTTAATTTTTTAATGGGGCCAGTGAAAATTTTGGCAGGGCAAGTGAAAATCTGAACCATTGGCCCGATTGGACCAGTAGAAAAAATCCTTAGCGTTGAACCCTGCATGTACTTTAAAACTGCAGATATATTCATTACAAAGATCCATAAGGAGACCTCAATATATAGAAGAAAATGTGGTCACACTTTATTTTGAGGTACAATTAAAAATATAAATAATCCATTACCTATGATATTTGCCTCTATAATCATAAGGGGTAGGTTTAGGGATGTAGAATATACAGTTGTAGTCCAAATTAATAGCATCTCTGTATATTATTCCCCAATTTCTGTTTAACAGAAAGAAGAATTTGTCAACACATTTCTAAACATCATAGTTTTAATAACTCATCTTTAATAACTGATTTATTTTCTCTTTGCCATGATGACAGTAAATAATATTAGACTAGATGTTTTTCAAGACACTTCTATACAGCTTAAAGTGACATTTAAAGGCTTACCTAGGGTAATTAGGGTAAAGTTAGGGTAATTAGGCAAGTCATCGTATATCAGTGGTTTGTTCTGGAGACAAAAAGTACAAAGTATAAACAAACAAAAGAGCTATCTGTATAAACCGGAACAGAAGTGTGTCTAACACAGTGCATAAGAGAGGAAGGCGTGCATCCTATAGATGCTATATATGCTTGATGAGGTGTTTTGATGATCAGCTTGTATGATTAGAAGCGCTGGACGGTTAGTATAATGATGGCTCGCTTCTCCTGGAGCTCGTAATCAGCGATGTTATCAATGCCTGTGGAATCTGGCCTGCTTGCATCATGTGCACTAACTAACAGTGGAAGCTCAATGGAGACAGCTCCTATTTCCCAGACCTTTCCTTCATGACAGAGTGGGCCCGCGAACAATGCGTCTCTGTGCAGTTTGTTTTCTCCAGCGATCAACTTGTTTTTAACATCCTCTGTGTTGAGTGGTGGCAAATGGAAAGAGTGGGCCGGCCCCTGGCCACACTCTGGGTTTCAGTGCTTGCTTTTTATGTTTGAGCCCAGTGGACGATTCTGACAGGGAGTCCCGTACCCACGGGCAGCTACGCCAAGCATTGAGCTCACTATTTTGACTGGGTATGTGTTGGGCGAGGGGGCGAGCGCTTACTGTATGGGAAGTGGCAGAGCGGTAGCTGCCAGGCTGATTTGATTTGCCATTTCCCAAGACTCCCTATTCTAAAGACTCTCCGCCAAAAAGCCTGGCCATAATGGTTTTTGCATTCAATCAAGGGCAGCATTGGACGAGGCGTGTTGGGAAAGTGGCTTCTAAGACAAGCGTGTGGTTTTTTTGTGAAACGTCACAGCATGTAGACTCCTGAAGAAAAAGGTACACTCTGATCCTGCCCCGTCGCTCACACACACACACACACAAATAGAGTTGTTTTCTCCAAGAGAGGAAAATATGACAGCTAATGCATCTAAACTGGCATAAGCACACACACACGCACACATCAAATTAGATGTTTTGCTAAAATATGGAACTCATTTTTCGGGGTGGGGCAGATTAGGTGGCTTTACTTTGGGGCTCAGCTATTGGTGAAGGACGCCGAAGGTTTCCACTGTACGTTCTAGCCTTGTTTTACGACGTTCTCCACTGGAGCGGACACACGTGCTTCTTTAAGTGCTCTGCCGAGACCAAAGTGGCGAGAACACACCCCGAGAGAGATGGATTTGATTGATTCTTGCACAAGGACCTTTGCTCGGTCTGGACGCGCGCTAAAGCGCGAGCGTCAGAGTGTTTCCGTCGTTACTTCGTTAGCTGGTTAGCTCAGCCTCGCGTTGGGATTATGGGAAATGTCTCGGTGACCCTGGAAACAAAAGCATGACTTAATCAGCCTGTAAAAACAGAGACAGTGGCCAAGACATCGGATTCAGCCAAGATCCTCGCTGTACGTGTAGGATGGAAACAAGTTTATTGACAAATATCGATCGGTTAAGCTGGCACACTTCATGGGACAGTTGACTCGGAAATAATGCATCATTTTTGTAGTTCCACAAGTGTTTTTGACTGACTTGAACATGAAAGAAGACATTTAGACAAATGTTTCCGTGTACTTTTTTTTCCCCTGAGCAATGAAAGTCAATTGGTGCCACCGTTCGCTGGCCTCTAGCTTTCTTCAGAAGAGAATGAAGGATGACAAAGTTTGATCATGTTGTATTAAACTGATATCTGACTGGTGGCACGGTGGCTTAGTGGTTAACACTGTTGCTGTGTATATATATATATATATGTATATATATGTATATATATATATATATGTATATATATATGTATATATATATATATGTATATATATATATATATGTATATATATATATATGTATATATATATATGTATATATATATATGTATATATATGTGTATATATATATATGTGTATATATATATATGTGTATATATATATATATATATATATATATGTATATATATGTATATATGTATATATATGTATATATATGTATATATATATATATATATATATATATATGTATATATATATATATATATATATATATATATATATATATATATATATATGTATATATATATATGTATATATATGTATATATATATATGTATATATATGTATATATATATATGTATATATATATATATATATATATATATATATATATATATATATATATATATATATATATATATATATATATATATAATAAGCAGCTGGCGATCTTCAATCTGCAATCTATTGCTTTTCCAGCAATTCCCGCATGTAATGTTGAATTTTAACAGTGGAATTTGAACCACTGAATTTATGGAAGCGAATATTTGAACTGAAATAAAATGAGATGAAAATTGCCTTTTGAATATTATGCATCATATTTTTAAAGGGTATTGAATATTTTGTACGTGAAATCTGGAAATTGAATATGAATTGATGAATTTATAAGTGTTAAAATGCGTTTGAAATATTTTTAGTTGAAATATTCACAGCTTAAATAAACAGCAATGTGAAACTTCAGGATCTAAAAATACAAAACCTGGAATTCAAGTCATTAAAATGCAAGAACTTGTTAATTCGGTGAGATTTGTTTTCAGTTTATGCTAGTCAACTAGCTTTTTAATTCAATACTTTTTAAATTCAATGTTTTTTTCTTTGAGTGAGAATGATGTTGATTGCAACTTTCTGGCATACACCACACTTTCCAAGTAAGGGTGCCATTGACCGTGAAAATAAATAAATAAAAATAATAATCACACTTTTTTTCATTAAACTGTGCCTTTAAAAGATATTGCTTTGAGATGGAGGGTTATACAGAGTAAGTGGGGGAGGGGTGAAGCTTCAGCCTGCAGAGAAGCTCAGGTGAACGGGAAGTTGGAATTTGTTTACTACGCGGCGGGGTCGGAATATAGGCTTCATACTTGTGCTTATCACAGTGCGCATACAAATTTGTTGCAAATGAATGTGTTCACGCAAAAAAAATGCCTGTTAATAATTTTCACAGACTCACTTCCCCTTTTAGCCTATCAGCATCACAGAAACCAACGGCATGCTAGAATGATACAACGTTCTAATAAAAGACTTTGCACATTCACAAATTAGGCTGAGTGGAGAAACTGCAAGAGTTAATGTTTCATAAAGCCCGTCCCATCTGCTCTGTTACTCCAATCGCTATCACCACAACAGGAAATCTCCCAAGAGTTTGGAAATAATTAATAAAGGACCCTCAACAGAGTCTCAGAGCCTCATTTTCTGAGTTCCTTACACGATGACTTCTTGGCAATGGTCGCCAGTAGACCATTACTAGGACGCCAACTCAGTTTCTGTCTGTGGCTGGGGTGGTGCTGTGTCTTCTGGTCATAGATCTGGCTTAGGCTAACGCTTGTGTGAAGTGGCTCCATATGGGCTGAGCTAACAGCGTCCAAAACCATTGAGGTTGCTGACGCACAGCAGCAGCAAGGGGCAGTCAACTCTATTTTAGCAACTGCACACTAAAAACAGCCCTGAAACGCATAGAAGGCTTGAGAAAATAGCTAAACATTGATACTTTCACTACTGTTAAGTGCCTAGACAATCAGCACAAGAGGGAAGCCAAAAAACGATTCTCACAGTAAAGTTGTTAGTGAATGATGATGAATCATTCTGAACGGCATGCAGGGTGTTCATGTAATTATCTGTACTTTAGATGGTAAACCTCAAGTGGGATCGTATTCATGCTGCTTTATTAGCTTTGAATGAATGGTGGTCGCGATGGAAGACATAGTGATAGTAAAGATTAAGTTACATGCCATTAAATATAGAGCCAGATCAGTCTAAAAAATAATACATTTTTAAAATAAAATTAATACATCCACAATACAATTCACTTTTACAAAATCCAATTTGTAAGTTTAAAACACGATTCATAAATACGCAAATCCAATTCATAAATTCAAAACACAATTTAAAAATATGTCAGTCCGCTTCGTAAATTCAAATCACGATTAAAAAAACACACAAATTCAAGTCATAAATTCAAAACACAATTTAAAAATAAGTCCACTTCGTAAATTCAAAACACAATTCAAAATTACGCAAATCCAATTCGTAAATTCAAAACACGATACAAAATATGCAAATCCAACTTGTAAATTCAAACCGCTATTCAAAAATGCACAAATCCAATGGGTAAATTAAAAACACGGTTAAAAAATATGCAAATCCAGTTTGTAAATTCAAATCACGATACAAAATTTGCAAATCCAATTCGTAAATTCAAAACATGATAGAATATATGCAAATCCAATTCGTAAATTCCAAATGCGATACAAAATATGAAAATCCAATTCGTAAATTCAAAGCACTATACAAATGATGCAAATGCAATTCGTAAAATCGAAACGCGTTTCAAAAATATGCAAATCCAATTCTTAAGTGCAGAACACAGTTAAAAAATTTGCAAATCCAGTTTGTAAATTCGAAACATGATTCAAAAATACAAAAATCCAATTCGTAAATTCAAAACAATTCAAAGTTACACAAATCCAACTCAAGAATTCAAAACACAATTCAAAAACACACAAATCCAGTTCGGAAATTCAAAAACACAATACAATATATGCAAATCCAATTCGTAAAATAAAAACATGATTCAAAAAATGCTAATCCATTTCATTTTGCAAAATTATTTATGATTTTCACTTGTGAATTCATGAATTGTGGATTTACAAATTTGATTTTGTGATTGTATTGTTTTTGAGACTGATCTGGCTCAATATTAAAAATCATTACAACTATAAAAAATATGATTGAGCCAATGAGTTGCAAACATTGAACAAAGTAGTTGAAGTCAATGATGAATCATTCTGAAAGGCATGTAGGATGTTCAGACCTTCATGTAATTATCTGTATTTTAGATGGTAAACCTCAAGTGGGATCGTATTCACCGTGCTTTATTAGCTTCAAATGAATGGTGGTCGCGATAGAAGACCTGATGACACCAGTATGGCTAGTCATAGCGTTAGTACAGATGTAGATACATGCCATTAAATATTATTACAACAATAGAAAATATGATTGAGCCAATGAGTTGCAAACAAGCCAAGAGCAAAGATAGTATGGGTTCTGACATGGTGGAAATGTGAAGCAGATGTACTTCCCTCATCCAAGATGCTGTCAGATGGCTTTATCAGCCCCAGCCCTCGGGGAACTGCCCCTTAACCCTGAACACTCCAGCAACTCTCTACCTTTCTGATATTCAGACATCTGCTGGTGTAGCAAATCACATTTTCTTTTATTTTTCCTTGTGGTGCTTAGTCCTCTTTTGGCCTGTTTTCACTGAACATTATGAATTGTTAAATTATGCTGCACGTTTATGTCCATTCCTACTGTCAAAAGTACCAAAATAGTGAACCATACTAATTTTTGGGCACTTTTTCCAAAGGGTACCTTGCACAATAGTTGCTGATTGGTTGACAGAGAATCGTCACCAGCATGTGTAACAAACCAGGGAAACGGCAACACAGGAAGTGACATATTTAAATAGACAGCTGAAACACGACAATGTAATACAAAGATGGTGTGCAGGAATGAACAAGGGTGGAGCAAGCTCGACTGGTACTCTTGGCAAACGATGATCAAGCCAACCTCACGGTGTTCATGCCGCCCTTACAAAAGAGATTAGCTTATGGTTTAGGGGGCACGGACGAAAGATCCATGCAAAAACAAAGCTAGTCATCGTCTTCTGACAACCGAATCTGCTGTTTGTTTAGATGCGACATGTGCGACATCACTCAAACTTTACAGATCAGTTGTTCATTGTTTGTTAACCATCTACTAATTCCAGTGAAACTTTGTAGAACAGCAAATGGATGGAACAAGTTCAAGCTACAGAGATTTGATGTGATATTTAAAATATAAAATGTTTGTATCTTAACCTTGTTCCACTTATAGGCTTTTCTGTGTGCTGTGTTTTACCAAAGAAACTCCACAGATGAAATGTTGAACGTTGTGTTTAATGTATAGAAACACACACACTGATCCATCACATGGCAGAACAGCAGTATGCAAGAATACAAACCCATGAAGTGCTAAACTTGAAAACAAAATAAATACAAATTTATTTTATTAAAGTTCTACAAAGTTTCACTGGTGTTATTGGATGGTGATCTGTAAAGTTTGAGTAAATATAATAGTTAAGTGTTAGTTATTAGCTTCAGCATGTTATTAAGACGTTGTTCTAGTTGCAACTATTCCTGATTTACTAACAGTTAATAAATGAAGAATAGCTGCAACTTTAGAACAACGTCCCAATAACATACACCATTAACTGATACTTAACAAGTATTTATTAAGTAATTTACCAACAGCTTGTTCATGATCTATTACTAATGTATTAGGTGTAGTTGTAAATCGTTAAAATACAGTTAAGAAGTCATTTATAACTTGTTAACTAACAGCTTGTAAGTTATCCATTGGCCATCTATAAGGCACAGTTATAAATAATTAACAAACTATTAACTTTTATTTAACAAGTCATTTATAACTTGTTAACTAACAGTTTATTAATGGTCTATGAACTAGTTATAACGGATAGTTATTCTAAAGTGTTACCAAAAAGTCTTTCTGTGAGCCCAAGCTTATCCTCTGGGTAGCGATATTAGGGTATATGTAGAAAGACTCTTGATTGTCAGTAACCCAGTTTAAGTGCTTCCAGTAAACTGTTGTGCCGATACAAAACCGCAGCGTTTATGGTATAATTTCTATAAGTCACTGATCTTCACTGCCTGATTGAGATATGATATAAAGTGTTTTACATTAAATGTTATTGTCCTGCGCCATTTCTTTAAAATATGGAACATTATTTTACCTCAGTATTTTCAATGGACTTTCTGCACTCGCCTGCTGCTCCTGACGGCGCTTGTTTAAACAGCTTTTCATCTTGTTTTACACTTGAGCAACTTACTGAACGCTGAAGTCTATTCAACTGATTGTTTTTGAATTACATTACAACATCGATGCTGTAAATGGAAGCGTATGATATTGAAAATAGTCACATTAACCTTTCACCAGTATTAACGTTAACACTAGCTTGGCATATACCCCATTAAAGAGAAGAGCGGGTGATAGTAAGGCAAAACAGTATGTTCATGAATATTTGCATGGTCATCTGCAACTTTTCCTCATTTGCACCTTTATTATGAGGAGCTTGAAGGTAGGGAAGAACGGTTATCGTGGACCCCCCACACCATCAATCTCATTACCAGGCAGAGCCCATATTCTGCTCTTAAGCCCCTACGGCCTTTGGAGCCGGATCAGCTGCAGATCAGAGAGTAAGTGTCAGGGCTGCAGTCCAAGGCTAATGGCAAATAGAAGGATAAGAACCATATGACGAGACCAAAACCCTCAGTTCTTCTGCCACACACCTGGGGAGAAGTGAGGATTCTGGTTGGAGTCATGGCTAACAGAGCCCCAAATCCGGCTTCGGCACTACAGAACATCAACGTGCCATTTCTGGACCATGAAACTTCACAAGGTGATAGGACGCTGGAGAATGAGATCATTTGAGATGGTCTTTAGGGGTCTTAACCTTGTCTTTAGTCGACTACTTAATCTCTCCCTCCGATCTAGTCTTTTTCACATCTTCATGTAAAAGGGGCTTTTATACGTTGGACTCTTTCACAGCTTTTTTTTTCCTTGATGGCATTTTTGTTTCCCTTTGCTCTTTATTATTCTCAAGACGTCCATTTCAAATTCTTTTATAGGCTGTTCAAAATGGTAATGATGTGAGATCCCAAACCGCCGGCTGATTTAGAGGACTTGGATCCTGGCTGAGGAGTGCAGACTGGGTTGCAAAGAACATCCAGAGTCACTAAGGTGCACTAACCGACACCAAGAGCAAGCTTGGACTTTTTTTTTTTATCTACAAGGTCTCTTTTGGTTTTCCCTAACTATGTTCCCCTGTGCAGCTTTCAGCACCCCTCCAGTCAGTGTAATTCTCTCTCACATCATCCGGCATGCTTTCTTTTCTCCCTGACACATATGCACTAAGAATCCATGTTTGTGATTCTGCACGAGCTCCAGCACTCTCCTCCTCTACCTCTCGTGGTGTTGCTCAAGACAATGATTTCAAAACAGGCCAATTAGTGTAATGTTGGTGAGCGGCTGGCATATGCGGATGTTTCCTATTAAAATCATTGTTGGCTTCAGCGTCCGACTCAACTACTTTCTCTCTTGGCAGCGGAGACTCTCTTGCAAATGAGCTCTGTGAAACCTTATCCCCCACTGGATTCAAAGATGTTGTATCACTGTACGCAGAGTAAGTCCAGATGAGTTGATTCCTCAATATGGAGGCGATTGCCAGACCACTGAACTGTGGTGAAGGTCTGGTATTAAGGACCGTAACAAGTGACTGGCTTTCACCTCTGGTACCCTGCGCCAATTTGAAAGATCTTCGTCGTATTGCGAGTCTTAACATTATATGAGCTTCCTCCAAAACTGAAATGATTCATTATGAGGGCACAATCCAGGTCGGCCTTTTTTTATTGGAGCACAGTTGACTTGTGCAGTTTGTATGCTTAGTTTCAAACTTTTGTTTGATAAGGTAGCATTGGGTGTGTTCCAGTGTAAGTTTAGCCTCTGAAGTTAATCTCCGCAGTTTGTGAGCCAGCAACGTTTTTGGTCGTTGCCAGACGAAGCTTCATATATCATGCCAGGGTACTTTGTGACTGCTGACGCAAGAGCTCAAAATAACAGGGTCTTTTCCCTGCTTCGCTCGATCAGAATGTGACTTAACCATTGTAGATGGAAGGCCGAGGTGGTGGCAGCTTCCCAAGATTTCCTCATAATCATAATCTGACAGTGATAAACCTTCACATTTATGTCTGCTGCTTACGAGCGAAATCAACAGGCCAAAAGAAGTGTTTCTGTGCAGACAGGCCTGGAAGAAAAATTCCCAGTTGTGTGCGGCATAACTTCAGGTGGATTTGGTGAACGGGAGTTGGAGGATATGCATCCAGCAATGCCCGTCTTTCAACAATCCAATCGGTCCCCAAATAATGAAATCATGCATCGCCCTATTTATTTTTTCTTATTTCAGGACAGTTTTAAGAGGATGTATGTCATGATAGTGGAAAAAAATGACAGACTTGTCTTCTGTTTCATGACTACTTTAAATATTGAGCTACACTCACCGGCCACTTTATTAGGTACACCTTACTATTACCGGGTTGTCCCCTCTTTTGCTTTCAGAGCTGCCTTTATCCTATGTGGAATAGACTCGACAAGCTACTGGAAAATTCTTTAGAGATTTTTCTCCATATTGACATGATGGCATCACGCAGTTGCTGCAGATTTGTCGGCTGCACATCCATGATGCCAATCTCCCGTTCCACCACATCCTAAAGGTGCTCTTTTGAATTGAGATCTGGTGACTGTGGAGGCCATTTGAGTACAGTGAACTCATTGTCATGTTCAAGAAACCAGTCTGAGATGATTCACGCTTTGACACGGTGCGTTATCCTGCTAGAAGTAGTCATCAGAAGATGGAGACACTGTGCTCATAAAGGAATGGACATGGTCAGCAGCAATACTCAGGTAGGCTGTGGCGTTGATGCTCAATTGCTACTAATGGACCCAAAGAAAATCTCCCCCACACCATTACACCACCACCACCAGCCTAAACCGCTGACACAAGGCAGGATGATCCATGCTTTCATGTTGTTGAGATCAAATTCTGACCCGAGCATCTGAATGTGTCAGCAGAAATGGAGACTCATCAGAGCAGGCAACGTTTCTCCAATCTTCTATTGTCCAGTTTTGGTGAGTCTGTGTGAATTGTAGCCTCAGTTTCCTGTTCTTCGCTGACAGGAGCGGCACCCGGTGTGCTCTTCTGCTGCTGTAGCCCATCCGCCTCAAGGTTGGATGTGTTGTGTGTTCAGAGATGCTCTTCTGCAGAGCTCGGTTGTAACGAGTGCTTATTTGAGTTACTGTTGCCTTTCTATCAGCTGGAACCAGTCTGGCCATTCTCCTCTGACCTCTGGCATCAACAACAAGGCATTTGCGCCCACAGAACTGCCGCTCACTGGATATTTCCTCTTTGTCGGACCATTCTCTGTAAACCCTAAAGATGGTTGTGCGTGAAAATCCCAGTAGATCAGCAGTTTCTGAAATACTCAGAGCAGCCCTTCTGGCACTCACACTCATGCCATGTTTAAAGTCACTTATATCCCCTTTCTTCCCCATTATGATGCTCACTTTTGAACTGCAGCAGATTGTCTTGACCATGTCTACATGCATGCATACATTAAGTTGTTGCCATGTGATTGGCTGATTAGACATTTGTGTTAAGTATCTAATAAAGTGGCCGGTGAGTGTATATAGCTGTTCAGTCAAGAGCAGAGTGAGTGATGTCATTATATGTTGTTGTCTGACTAATATTCACGTTAAAACAACCCACAGATGCAGCACATTGATAAAACCACAGACAACATCTTGAATATTTAGGATCTAAGGCATAGCCTATTGAATACTTGTCAGGTTAGGCATGTGAACATAAGTTTTACCATTCAGAAGCAAGACTTTATGCCGTGACATTCATTCACACATTTAGATTCACTTCTCTGACAGTGATAAACCTTGCCATTTATGTCTACTGCATGAGAGCGAAATCAACAGGCCTAAAGAGGTGTTTCTGGTCAGATAGGCAATGGAATAAAAATCCCAGTTGGATGTGTGGGTGTTTCTTCTACAGATCGGCATAATTTGAGGTGGATTTGGTGACCGGGAGTTGGAGGATATGCATCTTTGTTTCCAGGAGCTCCGTCTCAGTTTCATCAGAATGCAGAAAATGCTGGAAACATCAGAAGGGTGCGGCCTGGTTTCTCAATACAGACGAGTCGCCAGTCCTTCTCTAAAACCAACACAAGGAATTCTCCCAGTCTCCCTTGATAATCCTCACTCCCGCTCCCCCCACAGCTAACCATTTCCCAAAGCCTGCAGACTAGTGGGGTGTCCTCAGAGAAAGCGGGGATCTACCATTGTCAGTCTGTAGGGGTGTTTTGATTAAGGGTGAGGTGTATGGTGGTGATTATTTGCCGTCAAGGGGAGCTTGAGCAGAAGCAGGCAAAGGCCTCTCCGTTTGTTTGCACAGGGAATATTGGTGTTTTGTCATGGGAAAGCACGGCCTAGTCGACAATCCTGGATTAAGGCTTGGGGCTGAGGTGGCAGATAAAGTTTCTTTTGGTTAATATCCACTGTACATACCTGATAATCTCAATAATGGAAACAAAACATCCACGATAATGACCTCAGCCACAAGGCAGTCCTCCACTCTTGAGGGTCTCCTAAATAGCCCTACACTTGTGTGGTCTTAGAATTCTGGATATTTCTGGTGTCCTATAGAGCAGGGATGACCACCTTCACTAAACCTCTAAAAAGTAAGGGTGTCACGATCCTCATTCCTCGATTTGATTCCATTTTCGATTCTAAAGGCACGATTGGATTTTCGATTTTCGATTATGAATAATTAATTAATGACCAATTAATTATTTGTAGCCTACCGTTTAAACTACCTGACCTGCATGGTCTTTGTTTTACCCATAAACAAATCATACAGTAAATGAATAAAGGCAAGACACACATAATTACCACCTGTCAATCACTGTTTCTGCGGGACTCGTGAATAGGCAGTGATCTGTGTCGTTATAATGGCGTCGGTAAAAAAGACGCACAACCAACAGGAATCAGCCAACAGTATCTGAGGTGTTCGCTAAAATGACGAAGTACAAGTGAGTGAAAGATTGAAGCAGTCCTCTGACTGCCTGGACCTGCTGTCTCGAGCGCATGGCTGTGTCTGTGTGGTCACGTGATGTGCATTTTCAGAGGTAGAGAGGAAGGAGGGCTGCTCAGAAATGCTACACGCCACTGTGGATGTCAAATCGTTGTCGTTCTAAAATGCCATTTAAAAACAAAGACAGTGTAAACAGGGCCTGAGTGTGAACTTTTCGCGAGCGGATTTGCAACGGGGGCGGGTGGAGGATCGCGATGCCGGTGTTGTCTATCGGACGAACCGTACGTAATACGTACATAGCAGAGCTTGCAAAACTGTGTTTTTTTTTGTCGACAACACGAACGTTGTCAACATAACTCACTGGAAATCCAAAATGCTTAAACCGGCGCCTTCATTGAAAGAGGAGAGGGTTTAAGCTCTGTCGACGGGTCTCCTGCGTCTGCAGTTTAACAAGCACTTCAACAAGCCTGTTTTTTCCCGCTTGGCACGCTTGGGGGCGTGGCAGCATTGACGACTCTATTTTTTGATTCGATAATCGAAATTGAGCATAAATTTCGATCGATTTCGATTAAAAATCGAAATCGTGACAACCCTACTAAAAAGCAAGCAACACAATTTTATTTCAGCTGTCAAATTGGTTTAGTTTGAAGATTCATTCATTACAAAACCTGTGAATGTCTAGGTTTTCCTTGGTAGGCACTAAAGGTGCAATGGAACTCTCTAAAGGTGCAATGGATTTCTCAGTTTGTGGCATGGTTTTATGGTCAAGTTAATCAAAATCTGAAAGTGACAACTTTAAATGCATGTCTGCTGCATAAGAGTGAAATCAACAGGCCAAAAGAGGTGTTTCCGAACAGATAGGCCTGGGGAAAGCAAATCCTAGTTGTGTGTGGGTTTGCTTCTACAAATCGGCATAATTTGAGGTGGATTTTGGTCATCTTGGCATGGTTCACTCTTGGATATGTTCAGTAAAATAAGGACACTGACTGACAAATTAATAAGAAAAAAATACTATTCACAAGCAAAAGCACAAATATAAATGCAAGGAATTATTATTATCATTAAATGATTATTAAATGTAATATGATATAGCAAGAGTACTAAAATCAACAGTGCTTTTCAGATATCTAACAGTCGTTTCCGAGTACAGAGACTGAAAGATATAATCATATATAGCACTGCATACTGTAAATAATCTACACTATATAAATCAAATAAAAGGTTAAAGTTGCCACAAGATCAAATGTTACCCTTCTTGTTTTATATAGTAGATCTTGTTAGAAATAATTTATCTGTGCGCTTTATTATGTAGAAAAATGCATTTGCATAAACTTTATCATAACCTTCCCTCCCCCTAAAGGACTTTCTGACTTTTCTGGTCACATGGAATGTCTTTAGTTATCAGTCATATAGGGTGATGCTTTTGATCATTTAGGGTGGGGCTATCAGTCTTAGGGTAAATATATCATTTGGCTTTAAGCTATCAGTCATTTAAGGCGGGGCTATAAGTCCTTTAGGGCGGAGCTTTCAGTTCTTTAGGGCGGAGCTTTCAGTTCTTTAGGCTGGAGCTATCAGTCCTTCAGGGCAGAGCTATCATTAGGTGTCTCGTTTTTGCACTCAATTTGTTCACTCATCAATCTTTCTTCTTTTTGTTATCAACTCCCATCTTTCAACTATTTAATCAGTTCCCAAAGAACTATCAGTCCAAACAATCAGGGCTATCAGTCCTTTAGGGCAGGGCTATTAGTCCTTTAGGGCGGGGCTATCAGTTCTTTAGGGCGGGGCTATCAGTTCTTTAGGGCAGGGCTATCAATTCTTTAGCGTAGAGCTATCAGTTCTTTAGGGTGGACCTATCAGTCCTTTTGGGCGGGGCTATTTGTTTTTTAGCGTAGAGCTATCACATATCAGCCCTTAAGTGTGGGGCTATCAGTCCTTTAGGGTGGGGTTATCAGTCCTTTTTTGGCCGGGCTATCAATGGGTGTCTTGTTTTAGTTTGTTTAATCGTCAATATCCTTTTTTAGTAACTCCCTATCGTTCAACAATTCAATTAGTTCCCAAAGAACTGTCAGTCCTTTAGGGCGGGGCTACCAGTTCTTTAGAGTGGGGCTATCCATCCTTTTATAGTGGGGCTATCCATCCTTTAGGGCGGGGTTATCTGTCCTTTAGGGCGGGGTTATCTGTCCTTTAGGGTGGAGCTATCAGTGGGTGTCTCATTTCTGCTCTCAATTTATTCATTTGTAAATCTTTTTTTTGTTAGCAACTCTCATCTTTCGACAATCCAATCAGCTCTCAAAGAACAAAATCATGCACCACCATACTTTTTTTGCATTTTAAGACCGTTTTAGGTGGTTGTACATCACAATAGCAGGAAGCAGTTTGTCTGATTACAAACTTCTGTTTACAATTTTTATGTAAATGAATATAGAAGGTTGGCCACTTTTTCTATTTCAATTCAATTCCATTCAATTCGAGTTTATTTGTATAGCGCTTTTCTACAATAATGGTTTCCTGGAAGCAGCTTTACAAAAGGTGCACATTATTGCATTACAATCAAATTCAGAAAAGTTAAGATTACTATTTACCATAACTTTATTAGTTACTAATAACTTTAATTGACTAACAGCTAATAGCTTTTGACAGTTAAAGTTATTATAAATAAACAAGGTTGAAGTCATTTTAGAAAAGTCATCAAACTTCATTAAATTATTATTATTATTAATATTATTATTATTATTATTATTATTATTATTGTTGTTGTTGTTGTTGTTGTTGTTGTTGTTGTTGTTGTTGTTGTTGTTGTTATTATTATTATTATTATTATTATTATTATTATTGTTATTATTATTATTATTATTATTATTATTATTGTTGTTGTTGTTGTTGTTATTATTATTGTTATTATTATTATTGTTATTATTGTTATTATTATTATTATTATCTGCTGTTAAAATGCTCACAGAAATTCAACAGGAGGGTTAATATGTAGTAGAGGAGAGAGAGCTTCAAGAGTTCTCTTATTTCCACTGACGTGTGGTGTAGTGTTTGTGTGCAAGCACAAGTGTGTGTGTGTGTGTGTGTGTGTGTGTGTGTGTGTGTGTGTGTGTGTGTGTGTGTGTGTGTGTGTGTGTGTGTGTGCCTAAGTATCTATGTGCGTAAGTCAGAAGGAAAGGGGGTACAACTGGGTCCAACCTGACAACATACACATATGGAAGTGATCAATTGGCTGTTGGCTGGCATGACGTCTCCCGCACAGGAGCATTTCTGAAGAAATGATGGAGCTGGGGGTACACACACACACACACACTCACACACACACACACACATCCTGCATGGCTCAGGATTGTTTCTGACTGGAATATAGATGGGAGCAGTATTCTGCGAGGGTGGAGGAAACGATTGGTGTTTGCTCCCGGTAGCTCCCTGCAGGGGTGCCCGCTTATGAACACAGATACTGTTCGAGAGGTTATGAAGGACGTGACAGGAGAGCAGCAATATAGAGAGACAACAGGACCCCAAAACTCTATAGTTCCTCTACTAGAGTTACAGCAGCTTGGTCATTTTTTTGGGGGACTGAATCTATGAATACTTTTGCTGTTTCTGCACAGAATTTTGTAAAAATAAACAGATAAATTAAATTATAATTTATTATTATTTTATTGATAATTAAATAATTAATAATTTATTATTATTTATTATAAAAAAATCTGCATGTTTTTGCTGAATGATTCTCAGAGTACAGTAACAAAACAATTGAAACATATTTAAGGTTTACATACCGGGGTGGAACTGGTATTCCCAGAGTTTGAACAATACAGGAGAAGGGCGGGAGATGTGTTTGAGATACGGGAGACTCCTGGGAAAATCGGGAGTGTCGGAAGGTATGGGATAGAGGTGGGTAGGGTCAGTCATTCAGTCGACAGTAAGCTGGCCTGGTCGGCTGAAGTGTGTATTGCACCCTCTGGTGGATTTATGCAAGAAGAGCATGTGCAAGTGGAATTTGTGTTCATCAAAAAGCATACCCAACGGGCTCTGGTGGATTTACTACAGCAAAAACTGCGAGCAGACGGACCCAAGGTTATGCATCTCGCTGTCACTACAAATGTAGATGGGGGTACGTATCCGAAGTGAGCCAAAGCTGTGCAGCAATTTGACTTACAATTTTAAGTTGTCAACTTTTTATTTCGTTACTGTGTGTGTGTGTGTGTGTGTGTGTGTGTGTGTGTGTGTGTGTGTGTGTGTGTGTGTGCGTGTGTGCGTGTGTGCGTGTGTGTGTGTGTGTGTGAATGAGAGTGAGAAGATGTGCCTGGCTGTTTTCAGAATGAGAGAATGTGTAAGGGCTCTGCTCTGCGTAGTGCTGTAATCACACACTAGTAAATGGGAGTGCTCATGCTTGACTGAACAGGGTGTACTGTCATCCGGCCTCACTATTAAGCTACAAAATAACCACATGCCATAATCATATTGCTATCATCATTATGATAGAAAAACACAGTAGGGTATTGACCTCATTTCCTCTCTAATGGTTTTCCAATTGTTTTCCGACCATCTTGCTGATTGTTCGAAGAGATTATCGCTCGGAAAGGAGGCGTTTGGTGCATCATGTGCTCTTATATTTTAACCATTCAACATTTAAAACGTAACTGGGCTCTTAAAGGGATAGTTCACCCCAAAAATGACAGTATACTTACTCGTGACTTATTCTGTCTAACACAAAAGAAGATATTTTGAAGAATGTTGGAAGCCTGCAACCATTGACTTCCTTGGTTCTTGTTTTTCCTGCTATAATTGTTAATAGATTTTATGCATTCTTTAAATAATCTTATTTTGTGGTCAAAAAAAATAAATAAAACTCCCAACTGGTCTGGAATAATGAGTAAATTATTCAGATTTTTATTTGTTATTTTTGGTGAACTATCCTTTTAACATAATGTGGATTCATGTACAGATTTGTTTTTGTGTAAGTGAACATTGTATAGTCTACGTTCTATAAATAATTAAACAATTAATCTTAGTTAAAGTGGCAAACTTTAGAATTTCTTGTGCATAAATGGTTTAAACTAGCTTGAAAGACTCTTACTTCATCTTAGCATGCGTGGCAGATCCTGCGATGTGACTATCTTATACTATTTTATGCAGTATCTGCGTAAAATAAAATAAACAAATTAGAAGCATTTTGCAACGATGCAAATTAAACAAATGACATCAAATATGCAAATGAAATCATGTTTTAAGGTTTCTGTATTGGGGCACAGAAATTCTGTCGTTTTTAAAATAGTGCTGTATTGGGCCCTGTCATACACCTGGCACAAGGTGCATTGCAATTGTTGTTTGCTAGTTTCAGCTTGGCACAAGAGTCGTTTTGACGTTTTTCAGCACGCTATTTAAATAGCAAATGTATTTACACTCTTATGTGTCCCCATAGGCGTTCTGGTCTAAAAAAGGAGGCGTGTTAAGGCGCATTGCTGGCGCGTTGCTATTTTGAGGAACTATAACAGACTGTTCAATTGACCAGCTTAGAGGAGGTCTAAAGTCCAGCGCAGAGCATTAGTTGTGCTTAATACACACAGGATGCACAGCAATACAAACATGAAAAATAATTAAATGAAAAGAATTTACAAATGAAAAAGAATTAAAGGAGTAAAATATTACAAAAATAGACTTTTCTAGCCAACATAAATATAAAAACCACCACCTTCATGCCTTCATCTCGGCAGGCTTTTTTAGTTTATTCATAACAATTTGCTTTTGTATAATGTTATTATTATTAGCAGTATTATTTATTTATATTTGTTTTATTAAAAACAAGCTGAATTTGTCCACCTGTGATGTTTTAGACCACATGGGGCGCAGCATGTGAATTTGGATATAACTCAGGTTTTTGAGCACACTTCATTATTATTGTTCATTTATTCGTTTGCTGGAGATTAGAACTGAATTTAGCAATAGTTTTGAAACAAATCTTTGTGCTTAATAAACGAAATGAATTATGTATAGGCTAATGGATATCTGTGCGTACAAAACGTTTCCCTATCCATGAGAGTGAAAGTAAAGGATGAGGAGGCTCAACTCTCATTTTCGTGCTGCAGATGCTCTGTTTAACTGTTTTCTCGTTAGTGAAGCGTTCAGTTTTTACACTTACAAAGTCGCCATGTAAATAGCAAATGCACAATGGCGCAATGCAACTGACCCTTAAAGGGAATGAGAGATGAGACTCTGATTGGTTTATTCTCAAAACACACCTATAACTCATTAAGAGAATAAGCTCAACCGTGTTAGACCGTGCACTGTGACGCAGAGCGGATATTTCCATCCTTAAATTAGCAAAAGTTGATTCTGACACACCCTTAATGCATTTGTGCCCTGCGCTTTGCACTTTGTGCTTAGATTGTCAAAATAGAGCTCGTCTTAATTGTATAATTAAATGCAATTCATCTTTATTAAAGGGTCACGAAACACCAAAACACATTTTTTGAGCTGTTGACAGTCGTATATGTGTCCCACACTGCTAAAAACACTATTAGGACACCTATATTTCACTAAAAAGTGTAAATTGGTTGTTTTTGCGTTATTTCAAGCAAATTCGTACTTCCTGTTTGAAACTAATTTTTGAAGCTGCGTCACGGTCATGACATAATAGTGTGTATTCCAGCGTGCAGACTGGGCGTCTGTGCCAGAGTGTGTCTTATTACGTCTTACAGTGTGTTGCATTAATGCATGAGTAAGGCTTGGTTCAAACCAATCAGCGCGCTCTATTGTGCAACTTCATTAATATTCATTACTGTCACAGTGTAGACGGCATAGACGCCACGTTGTGTTGGCAAAACAAGCGTGAAGTGTTGCTTTTATAGTTTGCTGCCGTTAAGTTTTGTTTTCATTTTCTCTCTGTGAGAGCTCAGACTCACGCGTGGATTAACAGTGTACGCATCGCTCGACAACAATAACTTACGTGTCTAAGGAGGATCATTGTTTACCTGAGAGCTGTTCTCATCTGCAAACGCTAAGATCCAGATTGTAGTCTCCTCTAAATAAAGACGCGGCTCTAGTTGCTGGTGATTGTCCTGTCTCTATTTGGTAAGTGAGCGACCAGTGCTCTTTGTTTATTCAGTTCGTATTTTATTCGTATCAAACAAACTATTGCACCGAGTGCAATAGTTAGCACTAACAGTTACAACCAAACTATAACCTCGTGTAGGATTTTGTGATCGGAATAACACACGCGGCTTTCTGACGCTACCTGCCGTGTGTATCTAAGTTCTCAGGGAAATGCTGAGTTTTTTTTTCTCTCATTCGCCGTGCGGTATCAAACATTGCATGAAAAATACACGCTTAGAGCAGCGCCTCGAATCAAATATCACGTTTGTCGGGAGGGACATTAATGAATTCCCTGAATGAAAGAGCCAAACTGCAGTTAAAGTCCAACATTTAATAATTTGGCAAATAATTCGACTACAGATGTCCATGTAAACACAGTCACATTGTCCGCTGTGGGTGTGTGTTTTGACTCTGAAATTCAGTGTGCCCAAATAGACACTCCCATACCAAGCCGCTTTTCTTCCTCCGACACTCCCCCCTAAACAGAGCTGGACACGCCCACTTTTCTGACTTTTTCGAAAGTAGAGGTGTGAAAACACCCTGCTGAAACGAGGGGGTTTCATGGCCCTTTAAAGCTTAACCTTTATAACTTCTACGTTTTAAATTCACTCGAAATCTGACTTTATAAATGCATCCAAATGAAAAACCTTCACTATATTAGGGTTGAACTGTGCACAGACTCCACAAATCACGTTCTGAATTGTGCTGGCTGGTTATTATGATACCAACTTGGCATTGCAGATTTTGCGATGCAACTATTGAAGACTTGCACATCACAATATACCAATGCTGAAACAATGTACAGTTAGTCAAAATTATTTGCCCTCCTGTGAATTTCTTTTTCAAATATTTCCCAAATGATGTTGAACAGATTCAGGAAATTTTCACAGTATGACAGATAATATTTTTTCTTCTGGAGAAAGTCTTATTTGCTTTATTTCGGCTTGAATAAAAGCAGTTCTTATTTGTTTAAAACCCACTTTAATGTCAATATTATTAGCCCCCTTAAGCTATATTTGTTTTAAATTGTCTCCAGAACAAACCAGTGTTTCACAATGACTTGCCTACTTACCCTAACTTTACCCTAATTAACCTAGTTAAGCCTTTAAATGTCACTTTAAGCTGAATACTAGTCTAATATCTAGTCTAAAATTATTTACTGTCATCATGGCAAAGTTAGTTATTAGAAATGAGTTATTAAAACTATCATGTTTAGAAATGTGTTTAAAATTTCTGTCTGTTAAACTGAAATTGGGGAAAAAATATTCAGGAGGGCTAATAATTCTGACTGCAGCTGTATTGTGCAGCCCTACTGCAACGCATCTTATGACAGAAGCTCTTCTGACTAAAGTGCATCTGTTGTTCTGTCTGGAGTGATGATGCCATGCTATAAAAGCCAATTATAATGGATATGAGCATAATTGAGAGGGTTTCTGCTGAGGTCATTTCCTGTCAGTGCTGTGTCCCGCCTCTCTCAGGGTGGTCAGCGGGAATTACGGGCCTCAGAAAAGACAGCATGTGGGCCTGTCTGGACTGTCTGGGGCCCTGATGGATCAGCTCCCAAAGCAGCTCCTCATTCATCACGTCAAACACATGCATAGAGTTGTAGTCAGAAATATTCGCCCTCCTGTGAATTTTTTGTTCTTTTCAAGTATTTCCCAAATTATGTTGAACAGATTCTGGAATTTTTCACAGTAATTCCTATAATATTTTTTCTTCTGGAGAAAGTCTTATTTGTTTTATTTCGGCTAGAATAAAAGCAGATCTTAATTTAAAAAAAAAAATCATTTTAAGGTCAATATTATTAGTCACTTTAAGCAATATTTGTCTCCAGAACAAACTGAATAAAATGATTCAAAAATGATTCCTTGATTTACTTTTTTTTTTACCTTAAGTGGTTGTAAACTATTTCTGTTGAATTTAATCAAACAAATTAAATTGAACATTAAACTTAATTTGCTTGTTTAAATTCAACACAAAGAAATTGTTTGCAACAGTTCTGCATGCAACACTTTTTTTCAGTGTACAATGACCTGCCTAGTCACCCTAACTTTAACTTTTACCCCTTTTTTCATATTTAATATAAGTGTTTTGCGTCTCCAGAATGTGTCTGTAAATTTTCAACTCAGAACAAAGTCAGATTGAGTGAATTTAAAATGTAGAAGTTATAAAGGTTAAGCGTTAATAAAGATGAATTGCATTTAATTATACAATTAAGACGAGCTCTATTTTGACGATCTAAACAAAGTGCAAAGCGCAGGGCGCAAACGCATTAAGGGTGTGTCAGAATCAACTTTTGCTAATTTAAGGATGGAAATATCCGCTCTGCGTCACAGTGCACGGTCTAACACGGTTGAGCTTATTCTCTTAATGAGTTATAGGTGTGTTTTGAGAATAAACCAATCAGAGTCTCGTCTCTCATTCCCTTTAAGGGTCAGTTGCATTGCGCCATTGTGCATTTGCTATTTACATGGCGACTTTGTAAGTGTAAAAACTGAACGCTTCACTAACGAGAAAACAATTAAACAGAGCATCTGCAGCACGAAAATGAGAGTTGAGCCTCCTCATTCTTTACCTTCACTCTCATGGATAGGGAAACGTGTTGTACGCACAGATATCCATTAGCCTATACATAATTCATTTTGTTTATTAAGCACAAAGATTTGTTTCAAAACTATTGCTAAATTCAGTTCTAATCTCCAGCAAACGAATAAATGAACAATAATAATGAAGTGAGCTCAAAAACCTGAGTTATATCCAAATTCACATGCTGCGCCCCATGTGGTCTAAAACATCACAGGTGGACAAATTCAAGCTTGTTTTTAATAAAACAAATATAAATAAATAATAACCCATCAGATTTTTTCTGTAAAATTCTGTAACATCCCCGCCTGTGTGAACGGCGCTTTTTTGAGTTTACCGGTAAAGTCATTGCGGAAATTTTCCAGATATTTACTGGTATCAGTGTGTGAAAGAGGCTGTTAACTGGCGAATGACGTGTTCTAGTGCGTCACCTGCTTTCATGTCTCGGTGTGCTCGTTCGTGATTTCAGGAGGCGTGGCTTTGAATCACAGTCCCTCGTCGCCGTCTAAAGATAATATGCTTAGCGGTTAGCATTTTGGCAGATCACCCACTGCACCTTTGAATCACTTATTGGAAATGAACTATTAAACCTATATATTTAGAAACGAGTTCAGAAATTGGGGAAAATATACAGAGGGGCCGATAATTCAGGAGGGCTGATAATTCTGACTTGGCTGAATAAATTCTCTGTTGGCTCTCGGAGGTCTGTCTTGTAATTTCTCCTGACATGTGAAATTGTCACTCATTTGGTCAGAATGTTTTTCTTGGTGGTGTGCAGGAGCTCCGCTATCACATCATTGACAAGCGTGTGTGTTTAGCGAAGCTGACAATGATGAATGTGTGATCTGTGGGAGGCGATGCAGCATTGTGCCTAATATTCTGTCAAGTTCAATCACTGTTCATGGACATATGAGGGAAGAGGAGTTTCAGATGACGGTAAGAGTTTGATGGGTGTGGAGTGGGCTGGATTGATGGAGATGTTGAAAGTGTTAGTAGAATAATAGCTATAGTACAACACTTCTCATGGTTATTACAATGTTATATGTAACATGACATGGGTTTCACAATGTAAGGTTTTCTCATATTGGTTTAATTTATTAAATGTATTATAATTATTTTGTTCTGTTTTTATTACATTTATATAGTCTATTTCTTTTAAAAGTTTATTTATTATTGTGTTTTATTGTAACATCATTTTGTGCTATGGCTGACACATTTGCTCAGTGGTTAGCACTGTGGCCTCACAGCAAGAAGGTCGCTGGTTTGAGTCCTTGCTGGGTCAGTTGGCATTTCTGTGTGGAGTTTGAATGTTCTCCTCATGTTGGTGTGTGTTTCCTCTGGGTGCTCCTGTTTCTTCCACAGTCCAAACACATGTGCTATAGGGGCATTGGATTAACTAATTAGCTGTAGTGTGCGATTGTGTGCGTGAATGAGTGTGTATGGGTAAAGGGCATCAGCTGTGTTAAACATATGCTGGAATAGTTGGCAGCTCTTTCTGCTGTGAAAAGATATATATATATATATATATATATATATATATATATATATATATATATATATATATATATATATATATATATATATATATATATATTTATTATATATTATTATAATATTATTATTATTAGTATTTTTTTAAATATATAAAAATTATTTACTTTTTAATTAAAATTGTTTTTATTTTTATTTTAGAATTAATTTTTTTTTAGTTCAATTTTGTTTTCATTTAATAAAATTGTTACTATTTATTAATTTTTTTTTTAGATTTTATGGACATTTTTTAAAAGCAACTCTTATGTGCCAATGTTGTTGGTTATCATATTTGTTTCACCTCTTCTGTTATTTTGTGATTAATAGAAAAACAACACTTTCCACAAGTATTACAATATGTTGTTCAACACATAGTTGCATTATTATTATTTATAATTGTATAAATTAATTATATAAATTATATAAATAAAAATAAATAAATAAAATTTATTTATAAAATTATTTTGTATTATTTTCAATTTAATTTGTTTTTAAGTTCAATTTTATTCAAAGTTTGTACGTTGAAACAATATGCTTTGTAGTAGTTGTTTTTTTTAATTAAAGTTGGTTATCGTAATCATGTATGTATAAATATATCAATTTTTCCCCCTTTTTTGTGTTGTTGTTGTTATTGGTAAAATATTTTCATGCAGTAACTTCACTGATTCCTTTAGTTTAGATCCTCCACATGTTTCTTTTAGTTGCATTGATGAGACACATGCTGCTTTCAGATACCATCTAGATAATTATTTTAAATTAATGTTAAAGTTATTTATAATAAAAAAATATAAGTTAATAAAATAAATATTACTTTCCCCCCAAACCACAGCAACATTAACAAAACATGTAGTTTAGTATTATTATTATTATTATTAATGATGATGATGATGATGATAATAATAATAATAATAATAATAATAATAGTAATAAACTAGATAATTATTTGAAATTAATTAAAAATGTACTTATAGTTTATATTAACTATTAATACAACTTAGCCCCCCCCCACAAACTCCAGCAACATTAATAAAAAGTCATTTAATTTAATTTATTTTTATGTTCAATTTTATTCAAACTTTGCATGTTGAAACAATCTGCTTTGTAGTTGTTGTTTTTTTAATTAAACATCATAATCATAAATTTGTATTTTTTTCCCTCTTCTTTGTTGTTGTTTTTGGTAAAATACTTTATGCAGTAACATTTTTCTGTAAGTTGCATTGATAAGACACATGCTGCTTTCAGATTTCAGCCTTACTTCATTTCTCATCAATCTCATTGGGATGTGATGCAGCATTGAGCCTAATATTCTGTCAAACTCGATCACTATTTATCCACAGTGAGATGCATGAGGGAAAGTAAGTGTGTGAGTTTGATGCATGTGCAGCAGTCTGATGGATTGACAGAGATGTGATTTTGATTAATGACCACTCCTCGCAAGTTCACTCTTATTACAGATGATGGCTGTGAAATCCTCAGCTCCTCTTTCTGCTCCTTTACGTTAACCCCGTGACACATTGCTGTCATTGGGTTGCATTGTTTTTCATGGTCGCCATAGCAACCTTAAAGAGACACTAACTGTGAATGTCACATAGCTTTAGGTGGCCTTCATAACGCCTGCTAGAGTCTGACATTTGACAAATGGTGTCATAGACTCACTACCTGTCAAAGCATGACATGTGAAACCCTCTGTAAGCACATTCACACACAGATCGTTTGAAATTGTGTATGTAGTGATTTTAAGGGGACCTATTATGCGCCTTTTCATAAGATGTACAATAAGTCTCTGTCCCTAGAGTGTGTAGTGAAGTCTCAAAATAACACTAATAATTATGAAACTGACATTGAAATTGTGGCATTTTTGATGACTGTCACTTTAAATTCAAGTGAGATGCAGCTGCTTCTCACTTAGGGCTGTTGATGCTAATGAGGAAGAGATTGTTACTAGTGGGCGGGGCTTTTTCCAATGTGATGACACATATATAATGTGAGTGTCATTTATTCTGGTGTGATTAAAAAACATGTAATTAATTAATTGTCAATACACGTATGTATTGCTGAAGCAAATATTACCTAATCATATTTTATTCCTTTTTTGTTTAATATTAAAACATATTTAATTTTTTTTACTATTTTTAGATTATTTTTTAAAGTTATTTATAATAATAAAAAATAATAATACAATAAATATTAGTTTCTCCCCAAACTGCATCCACATTAACAAAACATGTAATTTATTATTATTATTATTATTATTATTATTATTATTATTATTATTATTATTATTATTATTATACTAATAATAAACTAGATAATTATTTAAAATGAAAAAAGTTATTTATAATTTAAAAAATTAACTATTAAAATAACAAAAAGTTTCCCCTCAAACTCCAGCAACATTAAAAAAACATGTAATTTAATAATATAAAAATAGAGCATATTTTTATATTAATTTGAAAGTTATTTAGAAATAAAAACAAATAATATTTTTTAATAAATATTAGTTTCCTGCAGCAACAAACAAAATGTTATTTAATAATAATAATAATAATAATAATAATAATAATATAATAATAAACTAGATAATTATATTAAAATAATTTGAAAGTTATTTATAATTAAAAATATTAATTAATAAAATAAATATTACTTTTCCTCAAACCACAGCAACATTAACAAAACATTTAATTTATTATTATTATTATTATTATTATTATTATTATTATTATTATAAACTAAATCAGTGGTTCTCAAATTGTGGTACGTGTACCACTAGTGGAATGCGGGCTTCCTTCAAGTGGTACGCGGAGGAATGAAATATGTCATGTACATGCTACACACATTTCAAAAATGTATCAAAAATTAATGATAAAAATATGAATATGCCATATTTGACATATAGCCTATTTTTTGGAGGTAATCTGCCACGTTTTTATAACTGTGCAGTGCTGTAGCTGCTTTACTGGGCCTACGCTACTGTATTTTAATACTGCTCATTTTGGTGGTACTTGGAGAGACAATTTTTTTCTGAGGTGGTACTTGATGAAAAAAGTTTAAGAACCACTCAACTAGATAATTATTTAAAGTTAAAGTTATTTATAATTTTAAAAATATTAACTATTAAAATAACTATTAGCCCCCCCTAAACTCCAGCAACAATAACAAAACATGTCAACTAATAATAATAATAATATTAATAAATATATAATAATAATAATAATAATAATAATAATAATAATAATTAAAATAATTTAAAAAATATATTAATTATTAAAGGCTGCACGGTGGCGCAATAGATAGTGCTGTCACCTCACAGCAAGAAGGTCACTGGTTCGAGCCTCGGCTGGGTCAGTTGGCGTTTCTGTGTGGAGTTTGCATGTTCTCCCCATGTTGGCGTGGGTTTCCTCCGGGTGCTCAGGTTTCCCTCACAAATCCAAAGATATTTGGTACAGGTGAATTGAGTAAGCTAAACCTTCTGCAATGTACGAGTGTGTGTGTGTGTGAATGAGTGTGTATGGCTGTTCCCCACTGATGGGTTGCAGCAGGAAGGGCATCCGCTGCGTAAAACTGGATAAGTTAGTGGTTCATAATATTATTGCATAATAGGACCCCTTTAAGTCAACTGAATTGTTTAATGTTGTAACAGCCGGATGGCTGCATCTCACTCAGGGCTCACTAATGGTGTTTCTGCAGACTGTTTTTATCAAGTGTGATTATAAAAAATAGAATTAATTAATCTTCACCATTTGAAGCTGGTTATATTCACACACTGCTGCCACACGATTGTGTTTAAACCCCTTATAAAAGTGATTTTCTTTTCAATGCAATGACCTGTAGATGCTAGGAGAGCGCCTGTCATGTCATCATCAGGGAATCTTTTCTGAATTAAATCGCTCTGTTGCGTACACGCTATAAATTTGAATTTGGCACAATCAAAACCGCAGATTATTTCAAGATGCAATTGATCGCCGCAGTGTTTTCAAACACCTTCGAGGCATTTAATGTGTTAATGTGGAACAGATGTGTGCGCATGTGTGCACGAGGGAGAGAAATAGCCTCGCTGGGTCTCTCAGCAGTGTTCGCCAGGTCTTCACTATGTCCATCATCCGCTCATACCAGTTAGTTCATCTGCAATCTGAATGTGTAAGTAGCTCTTAAAGAGGACCTATTATGCAAACATGATTTTAATAAGGGGTTTAAACACAGTCGTGTGGCAACAGAGTGTGAATATAACCAGCCTATTATGGTGAACATTAAATAACTCTATTTTTTTATAAACACACTCGATTAAAACAGTCTGCAGAAACACTTTGATTGACATTCTCCCTTTTACATGTCTTCAGAGGGGGAAAGCCCCGCCCACTAGTCACCATCTCTTCCTCATTAGCATAAACAGCCCTGAGTGAGAGTTAGCCATTTTAAAATGCAAATTTTTCACCCCGCCTTCTATTTAAAATAGGGCTGGGAGCACAATCTCATTTGAATTTAAAGCGACAGTCACCAAAAATGCCACAATATGGATCAAAGCCTAAAAGGGTCGGTCCCTAATGGTAAATCTTAAGTAATTCTAATTCATAATCAGACTTGATTAAAACAGTCTGCAGAAACCCTTTGATTGACATTCTCCCTTTGTACGTGACATTGGTACCCTTTGACTGTGGAGACACAAGCCTGATAAAGGTGACCTGTACTGAACCATACCATACCGTACTGTAGTGTTCTCAACCTTTTTTTGCCTGAGACCCCCTTTTCCCCCGGAAAATAAGTAAATCCGCGGTGCGCTCGTGGGATTCATTGGTGCGAGCGCAAAAACAACAAACTTGTGCAAACTCTAGAACTTTGTGATATGTGAACGGCCCCTAAAAGGTTGCGATCATTTGCGATCTCTATCAGTTGATCTTCTTGCAGAGTGTGTTGATCCATGGTGGATTCACCTGATTAGTTGACAAATGGCTTGCGGATCTGTTCCTTGGCCGTTCGTGGGTCGTTCACTGGGCTTTTTCCCCTTAGCAAAGAAACTTTTCTAAGATGTCTGTATTCTATTAATTTTGCTGGTTATGGGTTAAATTTGGGCGCTCAAGTGACCAAGATGTAACCGTGAGACTATGGTCATTTTTTAAAATAAAAGACTTTTCAAAATAAAAGATCGTTCAGATTTGGATACTAAATAAAACGGAAATAATTAATGATTTCTTGTGCGGCCCGGTACAAATTGGTACAAGGACCAGTGGTTGAGGCCCACTGAGCTAGGGTATAAAATGAACTAAGGGTGTTTTCACACCTGCCTTATTTAGTTCAATTGAATCGCACTAGAGTTCGTTTTCCCTTTTGGTGCGGTTGGTTTGGGCAGGTGAGAATGCAACATTGATACTCGAGTGCGCACCAAAAGCGGACCAAATAAGCGTACCGAGACCTGCTTGAAGAGGTGGTCTCGGTAGGCTTTCAAACAAACCCTGGAGCGGTTCGTTTGTGGTGAGAATATGATCCGTACTAAAACAGGTCCAACCGCAAAAAGTACTGCGCCTTTTGGACTAATCCAGCTGCCGTAGGCCGATTCGCTGTGCATTATGGGATATGGAGGAAAAATATTTGTTCACAGCGTGAGAGAGAGAGAGGGGAAAACATTACCTGATGGATCGTTGGTAATATTTCCGCAAGATGAGCATGTCAAAAATAGCTAAAATAGTTCACGCCTCCTCCTGAAGTGACGTGCAATGCATTAAAACATTGTTTTCCAGCTGCGGCTGCGTTTCGTTCTCGAAATTTATAGTTTATCTAAAGCAGGCATACAATCAGCCAGCGCAGTCGTCCCTCCAGAGTAAAAACGACATTTTGTGTCTGACGGTTTTGTTTACCTGCGGGAGATCATTGGCATTTTCCCGCACGTGAATTCTGACCAATCAATAAGCAGCTTAGGAAATATGTTCAACAACATCCGGCCAATGAGAGATGTGGATTTTGTCAGATGACTGCAATTTGGTTCGTTTCAACTGGTACGGACCAAAGCCAGCAGTGTGGTGTGAAAACGACTCAAAGACGGCAGAAAATGCAACGATGTATCATTTATTGCCCTTGGTCCGGACCGAATGAAGCGAACTACAGATGTGAAAGCAGCCTAAGACAACATAAGAAAATTTTAAAATATAACACAACCCCCCCACAGAGCTCGCTGAGGCCCCCTTCTTGGGAACCTCTGCCGTACTGTACCATCAGTGAAAACGAGCTATGAGAAGCATGCATCTTTTATTTTTGCTGGAAATTGCATGCATAACCGTTTTAGACTGACGACATGAAGCCTTCGAAACTTCTGGATTGCATTATTATTCCTGCAAATATCACAAACACTTTCCTCTGCATAACGTTTTTTTATCGGTCAACCAGATGCAGCAGAATATCCCTTTACATTTCTTTTCGGAAATACATATACAGGGCGACATTTGATGCTTGGTGTTGTATTCATCTTCCCCAGTGTTCTGTCAGCCACATGTCAGGCTCTTGGATCGTGTCTCATTTTTGTAAGTCAGAAGCAGATGACCTTTTTCTCACCCTCTCTCGCTGGACTGAAAGGACCCCCTAACTCTCCGTCAGACGCCCCTTTTCACTGACTGATGGATGAATTGGGACTGGCATCACCCCCCCGCCTCCTCCTCCAGATGGGATGTCCTGTTAGACGGGTTGGGGAGGGGGCTTGTACACTGAACTGGGGGAAATGAGAGATTGTCACTCATCCCGAACTCTCTCTTACCTGTCAGTCATTATGACAAATAAGAGTTACATCATCAAGCGCCTTGAGGGAATTAACCCTGAGGGGAGCCGGGGTTTATATGCATATGCATGTGTTTGTGCGTATGCATGCCAGCGGTTGTTTATGCATTTAAAGGGATAGCGCACCTACAAATTAAAAACACATAAAAAAAATAAACGAATGTAATAAAGTACTAGTGCTGAGCATTTATTGCATCAAAATTAAAGTTGGTTTTGACATCATTTAAGTGTGTGTCCTCTGTGAAAGTGATTTATATTTAAATATAAGATATGCATGTATATGATACAAACATGAACTACTGAAATGCATTTAATAAAGGCTTTTTTTAATGATGTCAGCTTAAAGACGCCTCTCATATGGAGAATGAAGCCTCATGCATTGCTCAGGTGTGAGTTTCTCACAGACTTCAACAGAGTGTATAAATCTTGATGCTTCTGTGGGTCTCGTCTATCAAATCTGAGCTTTATTCTGTATTCTCTATTGGATTCGGGTCAGGTGATTGGCTGGGCCATTCTACAGCTTGATTTTCTTTCTCTGAAAGCATCTGAGAGTCTCCTTGGCTGTGTTTTGGATCATTGTCTTGCTGAAATGTCCACCCTGGTTTTATCTTCATCCTCCTGCTAATGTAGATGTTGGACTGAAGCAGCTGATATTCATTTACACTGAGGAAGGGCAGAGGCTTGCTGAAGTGTATAAATAGTATGTCAAAGCAAACTTTTATTTTGGATACAATTAATCGCAATTACTCGTTGCATTAGAAAATACCTTCAGTTTGAAGATGCTGTCAGTCTAGAAGATCGCAACTGGCAGAAATCAGTATGGGTGGGTCACAATTAGAAAACTGCAGTCGGTACATCCCTACTTTTTGTATTGATATTGTAATGTAAAAGGATTTACATAGCTAGTAAATAGTGTGGAAATGTACATTTTTGTAAATACCCACCGGCATTTAAACACATCCAAATCCATGTGGATCCATTTATTAAATTTTCTTGGTCAAATTTGATTTTACATTTTTTATTGCCATTTATTGAATTTTAACGGACAGCAAAATGCAAACAAAGTATTTTATTTATTTATTTAATCAATTATAAAAAATTGAGCATTTGAATTAATTTTAAATGAATTACATTTCAAAACTTTTTTTTTTAAATATTCATTATTAAAATAAATATTAGTTTCCCCCAAGTTGCAACAACAAAAACAAAATTGCTTCATTAATAATAAATAAAATTGAGAATCATTTAAAATTAATTAGAAAATTATTTATAATGCAAAAAAAAAATTGTTTATTAAAATAAACACTGGTTCCCCCAAAACTGCAACAACACTAACAAAAAGTGTCATTTAATAATAATGAAAAATGAGAGTTTAAAATTTAAAATGTTTAAAAGTATGAATTATTAAAACAAATATTTGTTTCCCTTAAAACTCCAACTACACCAACAAAACAGGTCATTTAATTTAACTAATGTTTATTTTTAATGATTAAAAAATTATTTAAAATATTTATTTTATTTTTAAATTTTTTTATTTTAAGTACAATTTTGTTCAAATATTATTTGTGCTAATATGCCTTTTATTTTTATTAAGTTGTTTAATTATCATTCATATCATTTATTATCATTCATTTATTTTCATTCAGCAGTTTGGGATCATTTACTCAGCATTCTTCATTCTGTAATCTGTACGCAAAATATAATCTGTACAAAAATATATTTATTTTGGTGTTGTTTTACAGTACGTTGGAAAAAATTACATTTCTTTACATTTTAAATTGAAATGTGTTCGCTTTTTAGAAGTTAAATGTACTCTAAACATACATTTATTTATTTTTCTTCTGCTTAGTCCCTTATTTATCAGCAGAATGAGCTGCCCACTATTCCAGCAAATGTTTTAAACAGCGGATGCCCTTCCTGCTGCAACCCAGTACTTGGACACAACCATACACTCTCATACACTTCGGCCAATTCAGCTCATCAACTGACCTATAGTGCATGTGTTTGGACTGTGGGGGAAACCCACACCAACACGGGGAGAACATGCAAACTCCACACAGAAACGTCAACTGGCCCAACCGGGACTCGAACCAGCGACCTTCTTGCTGTGAGGCCACAGTGCTAACCACTGAGCCACCGTGTCGCCTGTTGCATTATCATCATGATTAAAATTTTTCACCTCTTCTTTGTTATTATTGCCAATATAATTTTCAGCTCTCATTTCACAGACAACGTTCCACCGGCTGTGCATTTCTCCACACTTCTCCTTGAGTTGCATTGATATGACACGCTGTAGAGTTGATTGCTAATCTGCTGCTGCTTTTGCATTTTATCCTTTCATCATTTAAAGAAATTAGCTCTATTGGATTTGATAGGCTGCTGGAATCAAAACAGAACTGCATAACGAGACAGTGCGAATAGTTCCAAAGTAAATACAACTTCAGCACATTTCACACAGAAGCGAAATATGACAAAGCTAATGACCTCGACTGTCTACTAAATAAACGACCCAGCGGAGCCGATCACAGAACGAGCGCTTAAATATTATTCTGACTTGCTTGTCATTATTGGAGCAATCAAAATGATCAGGTTACGCTCGTTGATTAAAACTCAGAGCCGGGTCCGTTTTCTGTCCGTGAAGCACAAGATGTTCTTATTATCCGAGTCTCCAACACGTTCAGCTTCTTTCCACTGCTGCTTTATTACTATCAGATGCTTCTGATTGTTCTGTCTGTGAGTAAATGAGATTTAATAACATGGCAGGTTTTGCCAGATTTAAAGCACTGACCTGTGGGAGGATAGCCCTTTCCATGAGGAACTGTGGCTCGATTGAGTAATCACCTTGTTTTTTTTTTTTTCTTCTTTTTCTTATTATTTACATTTTTTTTTGTTTTTGATTATTCAGTTTTGCTTTACTTTACTTTTTGTTTTGTTTGTGTTTTGTTTTTGATTATTTAGATTGGATTGTTTTTGATTATTCAGTGTTGTGTTTTGTTTTTGATTATTTAGATTTGATTGTTTTTGATTATTCAGTGTTGTGTTTTGTTTTTGATTATTTAGATTTGATTGTTTTTGATTATTCAGTGTTGTGTTTTGTTTTTGATTATGTAAAGTTTTGGGTTTTTGATTATTTAGTTTTTTGTTTTGTTTTGTTTTTATTATTTTGTATTTTTAAGTTTATTTATTTATTTATTTATTTTGGTTATTTTGTTTTTTGTTTTTGATTATTCAGTGTTTTGTTTTGTTTTCATTATTTTGTATTTTTTGTTTGTTTATTTATTATTTTGATTTAGTTTTTGATTATTCAGTTTTTTTGTTTTGTTTTGTTTTTTATTTTTTTATTTTGCTTTTTTTATTTTTTAGTTTTTGATTATTCTGTTTTTTGTTTTGTTTTTGTTTTGTTTCGTTCCTTTTTTGTTTTGTTTTTTGTTTTGTTTTTTGTTTTATTTTGTTTTGTTATTGGTTTAGTTTTGTTTAATTTGATTATTTTTGATTAGTTTTTCGTTGCTTTATTTGTTCTTATGTTTTTTTTTTTTTTCATTTGCTTTGCTTTATCTTTTGTTTTGCTTAGTTGATGTTTATTTAGGTCTTTGATTTTATTTTTTGAGAGTTTTGCTTAGCTTTTTTCTTATGTTTTGTTTTGCATTGCTTTTTGTTTACAAATATTTTGTTGTTTTATTTAGCATTTTGTTTATTTTTTTATTTTGTTGTGTTATCTAGCTTGTTTTTGTTTTTAATGTAATTCGTTTTGTTTTGGGTTTTTCTTTGTTTTGCTTTGCATTATTTTTTCTTTCACTTTTTTTTGCTCTGCTGTGCATTTTGTTTTGCCTTTTTTGTTTTACTTTCTTATTTTTCGTTTATTTTTGTTTTGTGTAATTAGCTTTTTTGTTTTTAGTTTATATATATATATATATATATATATATATATATATATATATATATATATATATATATATAATTTTTTATTTGTTTTCCATTTTTACAATTACCATTTATCTTAGTCTCCAATACATTCAGCTTCTTTCCACTGCTGCTTTATTAATATCAGATGCTTTCTGATTGCTCTGTGTGTTAGTCAATGAGCTTTAATAACACAGTGGGTTTTGCCAGATTTAAAGCACTGACCATTTCCATCAGCAATTACTTATCAGTTATCAGTAATTGTCTTCACTTTATTCCAGTTTCTCAAACGTTTCTTGTTTTTTCTCTGTTTTTCAGTGGTGTTTAAGCATGTGTGAGATGATCAGGAGGCGCTGTGATGTTGACCAGCCATGGAGGTAAATCTGGAGGCCAAATGTTGTTTTGGGCTTGTGTTGGTTGTAAAGAGGTGAAATTACAGACATAAGAAAGCAAGACTGAGGTCTGAAATGGGAGCCCGTTGGACTGGGTAAGAAAGCAGCAAAGAAGGAGAATTATGGGAAAGGCAGAAAGCTCATTAAGATTGATTCAAAAACACAAACTTTATTTACCATGCAGCAGTTGGTTTTGTATACCGGTGCGCCATTTAATACTCATCACAATCGACTGTATTTTTTATTGAATTCGCCTTCTCTTCAATCACATCGATAAGTTCATTGGTTTCTGTTCATATACAAAACTCTTATTGTGAAACTCCACTATATTTACAGTCACTTTTTAACATTCAGGAAACATGGCGAAATCTCTGCTCTAGTACTTTTATTAACTTTTGCATACCCAAAGGTGGCACTTCATTTGGTCGCTACTCTTTTCAGTTTTCTGCTGCTGATGCTTTTTGTTATTGGTTTAGATTTGTTTAATTTTTGATTATTTACTTTTTGTTTTGTTTTTGCTTAGTTTTTTGTTTACTTTAGTGTATTTTGTTTTGGTTTTCTTTGCTTTATTTTTTCTTTTATGTTTTGTTTGGTTTCATTTGCTTTGCTGTATCTTTTGTTTTGCTTAGTTGATGTTTATTTAGGTATTTTATTATTTTGTGTGTTTTGTTTTGCTTTCTTTTCTCTTTTCTTTTTCGTGTTTTATTTGTTTTTGTTTTTTATTTTATTTAGTTTTTGCTTATTTAGGTTTTTGTTTTTATTTTTTGAAGGTTTTGCTTTGCTTTTTCCTTTTATGTTTTTGTTTTTTGTTTTATTTTGCATTTTGTTTATTTTTTTTTGTTTTGTTTTATGTTTTGTCTAGTTTTTGTCCAGCTTGTTTTTTTTAGTTTTTTTAATTTAATTTGTTTTGTTTTGGGTTTTTTCCTTATGTTTCTTTACATTATTATTTTCTTTGACTTTGTTGTTTCATTTGGCTTTGCTATGCATTTTGTTTTGTTTTATTTTGTGTTTCATTTTTTTTATTTAATTTTTTTTATTTAGCCTTTTTGTTTTTAATTTATTTTGGTTTTGGTTTTGTTTTTAAAACGTAAGATTTTATTCAAAATCTTTTCAAAATCTATTTTTTGTGCTAGTGCATTTTTTAATAAGGTAGAAAGTTTATTAGGATTGATTAAAAAAACAAACTGGATGTTATTTACCATGCAGCAATTGGTTTTGTTACTGGTACGCCATTTAATACTCATCACTGTAGACTGTATTCTGCATTGAATTGGTCTTCTCTTCAATCCAAATCCAGTTAATAGTACAAGCTCACTGTGCATGCTTTTAGTTTCTCTTGGTTTTATATGTTATTGTCTGCATTTGTAAATTTGTTATTGTGTTGTGTCCCTGCTGTATTTGTTTTTATGCTGCATATTGGCCAGGTTGTCGTTGTAAATGAGAACTGGTTCTCAATTGACATACCCTGTTAAATACAAGTTACTACACAGCCAAAGTTTTGGAAGATTTCTTAAGATTTCTTAGAAAATATAACAAGCTTGCTTATGTTTCTTGATTTATAATCCCCCAAGTGTACATTCATATAGTGAAAACACTATCAAAGACTCCGTATTAAGCAGCGTCTCCGGAGGAAAAGCAGATCAAGGACAGTAAAACTTCAGCCAGGATCACACGTGTTGTCATTAGACAGAGGCTTCTTCATGAGTCTGATATGAGAGCTTATAATCTGCCAAAAAAAACACGTTTGCCACCCAACTGTTCCTCAGCCTGCAGACAGATGAGCTTATGTGTCTGTTAGCAGTCACAAACATACAGATTTGCATTATTTTGTTATTGATTTTGAAATGATGATCTGCATATGATGTGCTGGTGAAGAGTCTGGCTTCCCGGTTTGCTTTCTTTCCTGCTAAACCCAGCGCTAAATGTCAAAAACAGACCTGGATGGTTGTTCACCTGGCGTCTTGTCTTTCTTTGTTCAGCTGTTGTGTCTGTACTGACATTTTAAGCCCATGTTTTCACGGCAGCGCTGAGGAGAAATTTAGGGAAAGTCATTCCTCTGTACTCAATGGGATAAAGTCGAGGTCAGAATTATCAGCCCTCCTGAAAAATTGTAATTCTTTTATATTTGTTCCCCAATTTCTGTTTAATGGAGAGGAGATTGTTTTTTTATTTTCAACACATTTCTAAACATAATAGTTTTAATAACTTGTTTCTAATAGCTGCTTTCTTTTATCTTTGTCCTGATCTAGTCAATATTTGATTTAAATAAATTAAATTAAAATAAAAAAAATTATACAGGAACATCCCCAACACTGTTAGTAATAATATCTATGGCAACCGTGATACATTAGTTATTATAGCTCCGCCTCCTTTCATATATACACACACACACACACACACGCACACACACACACACACACACACACACACACACAAGCATGCAGAAAACAAACACACACTTCCAATGGCACATAAAATTCACGCTGTGTGTCAGGTGGTGAAAGTGTTTGGGTGTGTGTGCGTGTGCATGTGTGTGTGTGCACGCGTTTGCATGTGTACGTGTGCATATGTGTCCATCCATCCTTGTGTGTCCATCCGTCCTTGTGTGTACGTGTGTGTCCGTCCATGTGTGTGTGTGTGTGTGTGTGTGTGTGTGTGTGTGTGTGTGTGTGTGTGTATGTGTGTGTGTGTGATAGGAAGAGATAAAAAGTGACGAATTGCTGCATCTGTTGGCTGTGCAGCTCATGTCTCTGCTAATCTCTCGTGATATACGCACCGTCAAGACATAAAGCACAGCAACTTGTGGGGCTGAGTGAGAGTTTCTTCTTTCACACACGTTTTGCACGGCACAAAAAAATTCTTTAGTATTTTTGTTGTTTTCTGACTAGATCGTAAATTAATTTACATTTAATTATAACATGACAGTTTATTCTGGTTGTCTAGAAAAAAATATTTATATATATTTTACACGAACTTATGGACATAAACACTAAATGCAATTGTTTTTTTTTTATTATGACCCATTTATCCTAAAGCAACATGATTTAGTTTTGTTTTTCTGAAAAACACAGCGGATTTGTACTTTCTACAAAGCCTTTGTGGATAAAAGTTTTCATTTGAAACCTTAATAATAATAATAATAAATCAATCAGTCAATGAATGAATCAAGCAGTCAGCCAATAAATCAGTTAAGAAATCAGTCAATGAATCAATCAAGAAATTAGTCAATAAATCAGTCAGACAATTAGTCGATTAATAAATTAATAAAACTCAAAATCAATTAATCGATTAGTTAAATCAATAAAGCAATCAGTCAATGAATTTATCAAGAAATCAATCAAAGAATCAACGAATCAGTCACTGAATCAATCATGCAATTAGTCAATGAATCAATCAAGAAAGCAGTCAAAGAATTAATAATGAAATAAGTCAAATAATCAATCAAGCAATCAGTCAATGAATGTCAAGCAATCAGTTAGTGAATCATTCAATGAATCACTCAAGAAATCAGTCGATGAATCAATCAAGCAATCAGTCAATGAATAAGTCAGTGAATCAGTCCGTGTATCAATCAAGCACTGTCAATAACTCAATCAAGAAGTCAGTCAATAAATCGATCAAGAAATTGGTCAATGAATCAGTCATTGAATCAATCAAGCAATCAGTCAATGAATCAGTCAACAACTCAATCAAGAAATCAGTCATTGAATCAATCAAGAAATCGTTAAATGATTCAGTCAATGAATCAGTCAAGCAATCAGTCAGTGAATCAATGTATCACTCAAAAACTGTCAATGAATTAATCCAGAAATCAGTCAAAGAATCAACGAATCAGTCAATGAATAAATCAAGCAATCGGTCAATAAATCAATCAAGCAATCAGTCAATGAATCAATTGAGAAATTTGTCAATGAATCCATCAAGAAATCAGTCAAAGAATCAATCATGAAATGTCAAATAATTAATCAAGCGCTCAGTTAATGAATCAATCAAGAAATAGGTAAAATAATCAGTCAATAAATCAATCAAGCAATCAGTCAATGAATCAGTTAATAACTCAATCAAGAAATCTGTCATTGAATCAATCAAAAATCGTTAAATGAATCAGTCAATGAATCAATCAAGCAATCACTCAATTAATCAATCAGTGAATCATCAAGCAATCAGTCAGTAAATCAGTCAATGTATCAATCAAGCACGGTCAATAAATCAATTAAAAGTCAGTCAATGAATCAATCAAGGAATCAGTCAATGAAATCAGTCAGTGAATCAGTCAATGTGTCAATCAAGCACTGCCAATAAATCAATGAATCAATCATTGAATCAATCAAGGAATCAATCAAGGAATCTGTTAATGAATCAGTCAAGCAATCAGTCAGCGAATCAGTCAATGAGTCAATCAAGCAACTAGTCAATGAATCAGTCAAACAATCAGTCAGTGAAACAGTCTATGAATCAGTCATTAAATCTGTTTAAGCTTATTTTCTTGAACTTAATTTACTGATATGTCTTCTTGTTTTAAGCTTGATTTTGCTCAATTGTGATACCGTTTCATCAAAACAAGACAAAAGTCATATAAAAGCCTGCTTAAAAAGATGCGCCTCAAGATGGGATTTAAAAGTGTGAAGACTATCACTGTTCCCTAAAACCAAGACTTAACCTATTCCATCATATTACTTATATTACTTACAAATTCAGATTAGCGAGCATTTCGAAATCTGTATAAGAAACACTGATGAAGATTTTTAGTGGGGGTTTTTTTCCCAAGTATGTGCTACAGCTCCAAGAAGCCTGTGTGTGTCCTCCTGTCTCTGTCTGTCAGAGGAGAACATCTGAACGGTAACAGAAGAAACGGGTTGATTTGATGTGTGTATGCTGTGCTGATGGGGATTAGTCAGCGGCCGCACCAGCTGTGCAAGCAACTGCTTTAATGCGTTAGGAGGTCGGGCTGAGATAACCCTCATGTGCATGATTTATGTTTGCATACACGTGTTTTCCTGTGCATGTGTGTGTGTGAGTGTGTGAGTGTGTGTGCTTCTTCCTGATTGTCAGATGTGCTCCACAACTGTGAAGTTCTTCAGCATTTGTTTCTGTCAGGCGTTTCGCTCATGCTGTGCTTCAGGAGGCGTTTTCTCCCAGGACCAAACACAGGGAGTGTCGAGCGCACAACACACACTGCAAAAACACCATAAACACAACTGTATTATGGAAAACAAGTCAGACTGGATAAAATTACACTCAGAAAGAATAAAAGTGTGAAGTTTATTAGATTAAACAGGCAATAAATCAATCAGTCAATGGATAAGTCAATGAATCAATCTTTAAATCAGTCAATAAATCAGTCAACGAGTCAGTCAGTCAATAAATCAATCATTAAATCAGTCAATCAGTCAGTGAATCAAGTAATTAGTCATCAATCAGTCAATGAATCAATTAGTCAAAGAATCAATCAAGCAATCAGTCAATGAATCATCAATGAATCAATCAGACAGTCAGTCAATTAGCCAATCAGTCAACGAACCAGTCCATGAATCAATTAGTGAATCGGTCAATGAATCAATCATTAAATTAGTCATTCAGTCAATGAATGAATCAGTCAATCAATCAATAAATCAGTCAATGAATCAATCACTGAATTAGTCAATCAGTCATTGAATCAATTAGTCAATCAATGAATTGGTCAATGAATCATTCAACAAGTCTAATTTAATGAGCCAGTCAATGAATCAAGTAGTTAATCAATGAATTAATCAGTGTATTAGTCAATTAGTGACTAAATTAATCAGTCAGTGTATCAGTCAAACAGTCAATGTATCAATCAAGCAATCAGTCAGTGAATCAATCAAACAGTCAATGAATCAATCAATAAATCAGTCAATGAATCTGTCAATGAATCAATCAGTGAATTAGTCAAACTGTAAATTGATAAATCAAGCAATCAATGAAATCTGTTAATGAATCAATTGGTGAATCAATCAAACAGTCAAAAAGTCAATCAAATAATCAGTCAATGAATCAGTCGATTAATCAATACATGAATCAGTCAAACAGTCATTGAATCGATCAGACAATGAATCAGTCTGTGAATCAGTCAAACAGTAAATGAATCAATCAAGCAACCAGTCAATTGAATCTGTCAGTGAATCAATTTGTGAATCACTCAAACAGTCAATAAATCAATGAATCGGTCAATGAATCAATACATGAATCAGTCAAACAGTCAATTAATCAGTCAAGCAATCAGTCAATTGAATCGGTCAACGAATCAGTCAGTGAATTAGTCAATCAGTCAATGAATCAATCTGTAAATCAGTCAAACAGTACATGAATCAATCAAGCAGTCAGTCAATTGAATCTGTCAATAAATCAATCAGTGAATTAGTGAATCAGTCATAGAATCAATCAGTCAATGTATCAGTCAATGAATCAATCTGTGAATCAGTCAAACAGTACATGAATCAATCAAGCAATCAGTCAATTGAATCTGTCAATGAACCAATCCGTCAATCAGTCAACAAAACAATTAAACAATCAGTCAATGAACCAATCAATGTATCAATATATGAATCAAACAGTCAACGAATCAAACAAAAAGTCAGTCAATGAATCGATCAGTGACCCAATCATTGAAGTTAAGCATTTGTTTCTGTCAGGCATTTCACTCGTGCTGTTCTTAAGGAGGCGTTTTCTCCTAAGACCAAACACAGGGAGTGTCGAGCGCACAACACACACTGCAAAAACACCATAAACACAACTGTATTATGGAAAACAAGTCAGACCGGATAAAAATTACATGTGAGATCTGTGATCATGCACTTTATTGCATTCAGAAATGATGTCAAATACCTCTAAACTGAACTTTTGAAAGCATCGTAACGAAATAAAAATGTGTATTTTAGTTTGAAGGCTATTAAAATAAGTAATACTCGGAACGAATCAGAATTTTTGGTCACACTATTTTACTGTACAAGGAAATTTTCACAGTATGTTTGATAATATTTTTTCTTCTGGAGAAAGTCTTTTTTGCTTTCTTTCAGCTAAAATAAAAGCAGTTTTTGATTAAAAAAAAACATTTTACGGTCAATATTATTAGCCCCTTTAAGCAATTTTTTCTGATAGTCTACAGAACAAACCATCATTATACAATAACTTGCCTAATTACCCTAACCTGACTAGTTACCCTAATTAACCCAGTTAAGGCTTTAAATGTCACTTTAAGCTGTATAGAAGTGTCTTGAAGAATATCTAGTCTAATATTATTTACTGTCATCATGACAAAGATAAAATAAATCAGTATTAGAGACGAGTTATGTTTAGAAATGTGTTGAAAAAGTCTTCTCCCTGTTAAACAGAAATTGTAAAAATAAATAAATGAACAGGGGGGCTAATAATTCAGGTGCGTTATTAATTCTGACTTCAACTGTATATAACTGTATATATAAGGAATGTTAGGGTTTTTTCAGTCTATATTAAAATTCCTTAATAACATTTATAAAACTTAATTTATTCTATATTTATAGAGTTCAGTTTAGAGTATGTGTTTTGTTTAAATAACTGAGACCAGTGACTTTATTGAAATTTTAATTTGCATTTCCAACACAAACTCTCCGGCATTTTCATATATCTCTCTGAATAATCAGTTACTGGTATTGGCTGACAAATTTAGTATTGATGCATCTCTAACACTGCATGTACAAAATATTTCCATAACATCACTCAATACGAGACCCGGTCTACTAGAATGCTTATATATTTCATATGGCTGTGTTTTAGTTACTGTTTCTGCCACACACTGTCAGTAACCCAGGCATGTGTATCAGACGGAGGCCTTTCCTGTGGCCCGTAAGACCATAAAAACCCCTTTCTGGTCATGGTAAAAGCCTCTAGTCCAAACAACTTTCAGTGTCCACACCTTTCCATGTGGCCTGGTAAAGCTCTCTGGCTCCTTTACCTCAGCTCATCATGACTTTGTCGCTACATTTACACACGTCGTATTTTCTAAAAGCGCAGACGTGTGCAGAAAACACCATAAACTGAGCTTTTGAACACATTAACATGTAAAAATGTGCATTATAGGTCTGAGTCTATTTAAGTAAGTGATATTCAGAAGGTTTTTGTCATCACTAATCAGAATTTGCGGTCATACTGTCCAATTCAAGACTTTTAGATCAAACAACTAATTAGCTACTTATTAATAGTTAGTAGTAGTTGGGTTTAGGCATAGGATTAGAGTAAAATGTAAAGTTTGGGCATTAAAAAAGTTATTAATAATAATATTAATAATAATAATAATAATAAAATTAATAATAATAGTAATAATATTAATAATAAAAATAATAATAATAACAATAATAATAATAATCTTAATAATAATAATACAATTAATAATAAAATTAATAATAATAGTAATAATATTATTATTATTATTAATAATAATAATAATAATCATCATAATAATAAAAATGATGATGATGATAATAAAATTAATAATAAAATAATAAAATGTATAATAAAATTAATAATAATAGTAATATTATTATTATTAATAATAGTAATAATAATAATAATAATAATAATAGTAATAATTGTAATAATTGTAATAATTATAATAAAATTAACAATAAAATTAATAATAATAGTAATATTATTATTAATAATAGTAATAACAATAATAATTATAATCATAATAATAATAATAATAATTGTAATAATTATAGTAAAATTAACAATAATATGAATAATAATAGTAATTATATTATTATTAATAATAATAATACCAATAATAATAATAATTTTATTATTGCATCATTATTATTATTATTATTATTATTATTATTATTACATGCAATATTGACACTACTGAAAGCAGCAGCTTATATAAAATAAACTGTTTGACGTTAAACTCTAGAACTGAGACTCGGTGCAAATGAATGATTCAGCATCTACATTTAATAATGTTAAAGAGGTTTAATATATATTTATTAGATTATAAACCTTACCATTTGATTATAAATCTAAGACCAGATTATAAACCAACACCATTCTGTGCTTCCGATTGGCTTTATTTACATTTCTGTCATGTTGCGTTTGGTGCAAACAGCCAAATTGCTTACTGCAAATCTCATCATATAGTGTGATGTTAGCAGATAAGGTTACGATGTAAACAGCTCAACTAATGTTTACGCTCGTAATATTTATATTATTTGTTAATTAATAACCCCATGTGCACTGTAAAAACTTTTATGATCAATTAATCCTGACAGCATATGTTTTTAGGTCACTGTAACTTATTAAACTAAGTTAATCATGTTCTAACTTAATTGTTTTAAGTTACGCAAGCTGTTTTAAGTCAGTTTAACATAATATAACATAATATAAGGTTAGTTTGGTTCAGCTTAAAAATATAAGTCAATTAGGATTTTTTTTACAGTGTGGAACTCTGAATCTCCATCTCATTTCAGAGTCTGCTACTCTCCATCGGCGGTCACATTTTAGTGACAGACACAAACTTTGAGAGCCTTCCTGACTGAATGAATGAATGAAATATGCTGTTTTCCACCAAGGCAACCGGGGGGCTGAAATATAGTTGGCTAAAGTGGCATTGGGCGTATTTAAATGGAACAAAATAAAGACAGTCGTTCTGGCACGTAACACACATTTTCAAAGCAGAATATCTGACTTCAGCCTTGTGTTTCAGATAAAAATGTTAACTTAGCATGTTTATTATTTATCTGCAAACATATTATGGCATTTTTATGCTTTAGAAGAGTCAAAAACTTACAGCACCTTAAAAAAACGTAGGCCAATGTCTTGTTTTCAGAAATTATTTTCAGTTTACTACTGTTTATTGCTCAAACAGGAAAGCATGTTTATTGTTAAACAATATTTTAGTGATAGTTTCAGTAGTTTAGTAAGTTTTGCCATTTCTGTACATCAGTAGTACGTTTACACATATTTTCTAAAAGTGCAGACGTGTGCAGAAAACAGACTTTTTTTTTTTTGCTCTCTTCTGTCCAAACTGAACCCTGAACCTGAAGCCAGACTGTTTGAAACCGGCCTCTCAATGTAAACTGGTCCAGCTTCTGGTTTCAGCTGAGGTGTGCTGTGTATTTACCCTGGTTAAAGATGTTGTTTTTACCACATGAGCCGACGCCGGGAGAGCCTGCGTTTAAATGTAATCATACTTAGCTGAACTGATCATAGGCGTTCTGGGGAAAGGGGATACGCGTGTAGATGCTGGAGCTGAATGGGAAGATATGGCGGATGGCTCGGATTTATTTGCGTTGGGATATGAGATGTTTTCCGTGTCACATGTGCGACGTCTTCCTCCAAATAGCTTCTGCTTTTTGTGGTTTTTTTTACTGTTTATTCATTTGAGCCTGTCAAATGTATTATCTGAAGGGTAGTTTGTGTGTATTAAAGGGGGCACCTCTTATTTAAGATGTAAAATAAGTCTCTGATGTCCTTAGAGTGTGTGTGGAGCTCAAAATACCACACGATTAATGTTTGATGAACTGCTACTTTTAGGCTTTGGTCCAATTTGTGACATTTTGCTGACTGTCGCTTTAAATTCAAATGAGATTGTGCTCTTTTTCTATACAAGGCGGAGCTACAAATGCCTCCAGCCAATAGCAGAACAGCAACTACTAGGGAGGTGGGGCTAAAGATAGCAAGATCTTATTTGAGTGGTCAAATTTAAATAAACATTCAGCCATTTATTTTTCTACTTAGTCCCTTTAATCAGGTCTGACACACGGGAAGGAACCGGCAACTTATGCAGCTAATACACAGCGGATGCCCTTCTAGCTGCAACCCAGGAATGGGAAACACCCATACACACTCATTCAAGCACACACTCATACTCTATGGCCAGTTTAGTTAATCAATTCCCCTATAGTGCATGTGTTTGGACTGTGGGGGAAACCAGAGCATCTGGAGGAAACCCACACCAACACGGGGAGAACATGCAAACTCCACACAGAAATGCCAACTGACCCAGCCGGGACTCAAACCAGCAACCCTTTTGCTGTGAGATGACCACTGAGCCACCGTGTCACCTTTTCATAAACAGTGAAGTTTTAGTTACGATTATTAATCAACAGATTTTCTCAGATTCGTGATTGGTTGATTCAGTGCTTGTGCTTTGCTATTGGTGGATCTCGTTTGAGTGACAGGTTGATCCCGCTCTAAACTACTAACACCAATCAGTGATGACAGGAAGAGGGAAAGAATTATTATTTTCAGTTAAAAATAGTTTAATCACATCTAAAATAAAATTTTGTTTTTGACTTACGGTGTGTGTGTGTGTGTGTGTGTGTGTGTGTGTGTGTGTGTGTATTATATATTGATTATTCATTCATTGATTGATTTTATTTTTGGATTAGTCCCTTTATTAATCTGGGGTAGCCACAGCGGAATGAACCGCCAACTTTTTGAGCCTGTTTTACGCAGTGGATGGCCTTCCAGCTGCAACCCATCTCTGGGAAACACCCATACCCTCATTCACACTCATACACTAGACAATTTAGTCTACTCAATTCACCTGTACCCATGTGTTTGAACTTGTGGGGGAAACCGGAGCACCCGGAGGAAACACACGTGAAGACAAAGAGGAAATATTTAGTGAGCGGCAGTTCTGTGGGCGCAAATGCCTTGTTGATGTCAGAGGAGATTGGCAACATGGATGTGCAGCCGACAGATCTGCAGCAACTGTGTGATGCTATCATGTCAATATGGAGTCAAAATCTCTGAGGAATATTTCCTGTACCTTGTTGAATCTATGCCATGAAGGAATAAGGCAGTTCTGAAGGCAAAAGAGGGGGTCCAATCCGGTAGTATTAAGGTGTACCTAATAAAGTGGCCGGCGAGTGTATATATTATATCTAAATATGAATAAAAATTTTCTCAAATATGTGCATGCATGTGTGTATTTACATAAATAATAAATATGCACAGTACATATATTGTCACAAGAAACCTTTATTTGAAATGTAATTAATTGCACTAGCACTAGTTTTTATATTTAATATTATAAAAGACACATCAATTCCACAACAAACAGTAATTATGTACCATTAAATAATTACAGCAGCATTCCATTAAAAATAGAGCTCTCAAATGATGACTTTATTGCACTTGATAAGTAAAATACATGCCTTAAACTTGACATGCTCATCCAGAGCAGCGTTCGGTTTCATTCTGTGATAACACATTGGATTCATTTGCATTTATTCCCGTGAACAGCAGCTGTTAAATACCAAGCTGATAAAAAGAAGTGTCCTTTAACCTTGAAACCACTTCCTTTTCAGGATTCCTTTGCATAATGAGCCTTTGATAAGACACTTTGGGAACTGAATGCAGTGTGCGACACCATTAAAAACACAAATTACGCCACGCTTTAAAGGTTTATTTTAGTCTGAGGAGAAAGTTGGGTTTCAGATGTGCTGGAACTTTTTTTTTGTCTGTGACAGCTTTGTCTCGTTTGCATACAGGATACACATTTGATGCATAGTCATTGGTTATGAGATGACAAATGCATTTAGCGTCAGAGTGTTAAATGTCTTTTTTTTTTTTTTTTTTTTTGAAGATTTACACTATTTCGTCACTGATAGCTCAGACAATGGCAGACAGATTGTGTTGTGTTTTGTTTTAGTTTAGTGTTTTGAGTTTTGTTTTTTTAGTTTGTTTTGTTTTGCGTTTTAGTTTTGTGTTGCAATTTGTTTTGCATTTAGTTTTTTTTGTTTTGCATTTTGTTTTAAGTTTAGTGTAATTTTCTGTTTTGCATTTTTTTTTGTTTTGTTTTGCATTTTTTGTTTTGTTTTAGTTTTGTGTTACATTTTGTTTTTTGTTTTGCAAGTTTATTTTTGTGTTTTGTTTTGTGTTTTGTTTTTTGTTTTGTTTTAGTTTAGTTTTCTATTTTGTTTTGTTGATTTGTTTTGTTATGCATTTTGTTTTGTGTTTTGTTTTGTTTCAGTTTTGTGTTACAATTTGTTTTTTGTTGTTTTGTTTCGTTTTGGTTTAGTTTAGTTTAGTTTAGTTTAGTTTTGGGTTTGCGTTTTGTGTTGTGTTTTGTGTTGTGTTGTGTTTTGTTTTGTTGTTTTGTTTTGCGTTTTGTTTCAGTTTTGTGTTGCAATTTGTTTTAGTTTAGTTTTTTGTTTTGGTGTTGCGTTTTTTCATTTAGTTTTGTTTTGTAGATTTGTTTTGCTGTTGTAAGCAATTACCATATACATCCCTAGTGTATCTAATTTATTCATTTTTGCATTACAGATTTTTCATATGCAAACAAGGCATTATTTGTTTATGTCTTTGCGTTGTTTTTGTTTCTTTGTTTTTTTTATCTTTATCATAAATAGCAAAATAGAGATTTACAGAAGTAATTTTGCAAATATCACTTCATTATTCTGAGAATACCTCAAACAGCTTTTGTGATTGATTGATTGATTGGTTGATTGATTGATTGATTGATTCATTCATTCATTCATTCATTCAAAACAATCCAAATCTGTAAACGGACAGGAGCACGAACAAACTGGTTTTGCTGCAGCGTTTGGCCTTGACACATTTTTTGTTTTGTTTTTACTTTTGTATTTAGTTTTTCGTTTTGTTCTTTGTTGTTTTGTTTTTTGTTTTGCTTTTTGTTTTGTTTTTTGTATTTTTTCTTTGTTTTGTTTTATTTTGTGTTTTCTCTTTGTTTATTGTTGTGGTGTTTTGTTTAGCGGATTTTTCTGTTGTTAGAAGCACCATTTAATTATTTCTAGCATATTAAACTGTATAAATGAAAAGGTGCATGAACAAAAACAAAGATGTTTTTTGCTGCAGTGTTTGACCCTGATTAATTTGTAGTTTTGTTTTGTTTTTACCTTTGTATTTAGTTTTGTTTTGTGTTTCTTTGTTTTGCTTTGTTCTTGCTGTTTGCTTTTTGTTTTGTTTTGTTGTGTATTTTTGTCTTTGTTTTGTTTAGTTTTGTATTTTGCTTTAATCTTGCCAGTGTGGTCAACTGTGGTAGTCTCTTTTAACTAGGCGACATTTTTCTGCTTTGTTACACCTTTTATGCTCTCTCACATTACAGTATGTGTCTATTGCTGTTGTTTAATATGCCCATACCGTTTGTTTGTATTTTATCTGTAAAGCACTTTGTGCAGCCTTGTTGCAGTTGGAAACGTGCTATATAAATAAATTGAACTTGAACTTGCTTTGCTTTTTGTTTTGTTTTCTTTGTTTTTTTTGTTTAGCTTTTTGTTTTTGTTTAGTTTTTTTGTGTTTTGCTATTTTTTTTTGTTTAATTTAATTTAATTCTGTTTAGTTTTTTTTTTGTTTATTGTTTTAATTTTGTTTGTATTTTTTCTTTGTTTATTGTTTTGGTTTTTGTGTTTATTTCCTTTGTTTTGTTTTGTTTAGCTGATTTTTTCTGTTGTTTTAAGCACCGATTATTTATTTATTTATTTCAAGCATATTAAACTGTATAAATGAACAGGTGCATGAACAAAAACAAACATGTTTTTGCCGCAGTGTTTGGCCTTGATGCATGAAGTGTGAATAATGAACGTTGTGTCGTGACCTCGGGGATAAAGGGAGTTCGACCACACCGAACCGAACCGTGAACTCGCCACTTCCTGTCCTGTAGGCGTCTGTTGCTAGGAAACCAGTGGCCCACTCCGTCAATTTGAGCCGGGGTGAAATGCGACTGTTTTTCTTCGCCTTTTTTTCTCTGCACTCTTTGGCTGGCCATCTTTTATTGATGTACAGTTTCCTTTGAGCCGCAATGAGACTTTCTGTGGGCCAGGACACTTTGAAAAGAGAGGAAATGGGGGTGTGTTCGGAGGTCAAACGGTCCCTTTTGTGGAGCTCCTATGGGACAATGGCAGTGGGGTGATGCTATGTGGAGGCGCAGACTAAGAGGAGAAACTGCAGAGATCATTTTTTAAGCAAGCTTCATACTGTAGTCTTTTTAGCGCAGCATAAGCAAACAAGTTGGCCCTGGGGGATGAAATTTGAATAAGCAAATTCCTGCTCCTGATGTTTTTAATGAGTTCAGTGCAGATGCACCAGAGCAGACTGGCTTTTTATGGCAATGAAAAACGAGGCCACGTCGTTATTACTTTCCTTGTCACTTTGTTGTTTACGGGAAAAGCAGGAATGACTTACAGTGATCAGTAATAGAGGCGTAAATAATGCACTTAGCATTGTCATATCATGCATATGCAAAAACAATTCAGCTCTTGAAAAAAAAAAGTCAGATTTACAGAAGTGATCAGATATTTTGGCAAGACTTTGCAAGGTTTGTTGATATAAAACAATGCAAATGTACTTCTAAAACCTTATACGAAATACATTTTCATAACAAGTAAAAATAACAAGAAAAATCCAGCTGTCAATAAAAAAAATA
>NC_141032.1:2192500-2205000 GCF_052040795.2 Danio rerio
AGATTCCCCGCTCGCCGTCTCCGCGGAATATTAATGGGCTTCTCCTGGGAAAACTGCCCACAAAAAGAGCCTCTCCGTCGGGTTTCTGCTTCCGCTCAGCTGTCCTGGCCTGGAGAAACCTCCAGCGCACCTAACAAAAAAAACAGAAAAACATTAAATATCATACTAAATAAGCTTCAGTTTTCAAAAAAAGCCTGCTATTACAGGGGCTTGAGGCAACAACAGCTGACTAATGCAGTTGTTAATGCAGTTACTAGTGTGTGTGTGCGTTAGTTTTGTTTAGTGTTATGATTTTTTAAATTTTTTTTAGTTTTGTTGTGTGTTTTGCTTAGTTTTTTTTGTTTTGTTTGGTTTGGTTTCATTTCACTTTGCTTTATATTGGTTTGTTTTGTGTTTGCTTTGTATTTAGTTTTTCTTTGTTTTTCATTTAGTTTTTTGCTTTGTTTTTTTTTGTTTTGTGTGTAGTTTTTTTTTTCTCTTTGCGTTTAGCATAGTTTGTAGTTTAATTTAGATTTAGTTTAGGTTTTTTGTGTATTTTGTTTTGCTTTTCTTTTTTTTTTGCTTTGTTTTGTATTTTATGTTTTGTTTTGTGTTTTAATTGTAGTTTTTGGGTTTGTTTTTCGTCTTTTGCTTTGATTTGTAATTTGTTTTAAAGTATTTTGCTTAGTTTTTTTGTTTAATTTAATTTCTAAACAATTTCATTGTTAAGTTTCGCTTCGCTTTGGTTTGTTTTGGGGGTTTTTTTCTCTTAGTTTTGTTGTGTGTTTTGCTTTGCTTTGTTGTGTCTAGTTTTGTGTTTTGCTTTCCATTTTGCTTAGTTTTTTTTTTTTCTTTGTTTTGCATTGTTTTTGCTTTGTTTAGCTTTGTTTCGTTTTGTTTTGTTTTGTTTTGTTTCATTTTGTTTTGCTTTGTTTTGTTTCGATTTGTATTTTGTTTCACTTTGCTGCTTGTTTTGTTTATTGTTTTTTGTTTTGCTTTTTTGTTGTGTTTTGTGATTTGCGTTTTGTTTTGTGTTTTACTTTGTTTTGTGTTTTACTTTGCTTTTGTTTTGCTTTGCTTCACTTTGTTTTGGTCTGTTGTGTTTTCCATTGTTTTTTGTTCTTTTTTTTTTGGTCTCTTTTTTTGTCTTTTACTTTGTATTTTGTTTTTAGTTTTTTTGCTTAGTTTTTTGTCTTGTTTCGCTTTGCTTGGCTTGGCTCTGCTTGGCTTTATTTAGTTTTGTTTTGTGTATTACAACGTTTTACTTTGCTTTGTTTTTTGCTTTGTATTTTGTTTTTTGTGTTGTGTTTTTTGTTTTTGTGGATTGGACTTTTGTTGTTGTAAGCACCAACATACCTCCCTATTTGAATGATTACATCAATTAATCAAAAAAAAAAAAAAAGCAAAAGTTGTTTTGATGTTGGAGGGCTCAAGAAGTTTGCTGTTGTTTCTTTTACACCCCAGGACGTCAGTAAAATATATTGCTGCTTTTACTACGCAATAAAAAGCTCAGGAACAGCTTCTTTTATTGTCCGATTTATTCTCTTTTAAAGGCGTTATCAATAATAAGACATATTGATTGAAACGAGGGCGTCATTAGCACTTTTAGGGAAATGGGAACAGGCCGTTCGGGGAGATGCCGATGGCTGGTTTTCATCAGAATTTTTTTGAGGCTTTCGCTGTTATGAGAATGACCGTCCTAATGGATCCTGCAGATGCCAGAGTTTTGCTGAAGTCATTGCTCTTTTGCTTCAATCCTCTGCACATTCTTTATCTGTATTTGACTCTCTGTCACTTGCGTTCAGTCATTCCTCCATTTCCTCAGTCTGGGTTTCTGACCAGATTTCTGCAAATCCAGTCTGAAGCTGAGAAGATGATCTAGATTTTAGTGGCATGCCGGGAATGATGATATATACATATATATCAGATCAGAAACACTTAAAAAGTGGTCGCTGGTACAATTATGCTCACCAAGCCTGCAATTGTTTGTATTAATAATAAAATAATCATTTTGTTGGGGTGGCACGGTGGCTCAGTGGTTAGCACTGTCGCCTCACAGCAAAAGGGTCCCTGGCTCGTTTCCCAGCCAGTTGTCATTTCTGTGTGGAGTTTGCATTCTCTCCATATTCGCATGGGTTTCCTCCAGGTGCTCCGGTTTTCCCCACAGTCCAAACACATGTGCTAGGGGAATTGAATAAACTAAATTGGCCGTAGTGTAAAAGTGTGTTTGGGTGTGCGTGCGTGTGTGCGCGCATGGGTGTGTATGGGTGTGTATGGGTGACTGGAAGGGTATCCGCTGTGTAAAACATATGCTGGATAAGTTTGGCGCTGTGGCGTTCATTGCGCTGTGGCGATCACTGATTGTTAAAGGGACTGAGCCCAAGGAAAATGAATGAATGATCGTTTCCTTGATGTAAATCCAATTTTTTTTTTGCATTGTTATGTTAGTTTCTGGGGTTTTATTTATATATTTAGTGTTAAAAACAATAATATGTTATTATATAATAATGTTTATATCAATAATAATTATAATAATTATGTTATTAATAACAATAATCATCATCATCATCATCATAATAATCATGTTATTGTTAATATTACTACTACTACTACTACTGATAATATTAATAATGTTATTGTTAATAATAATAATAATAATAATAATAATAAATATAATAATAATAATAATAAATAATAATAATAATAATAATAATTATTATTATTATTATTATTATGTTATTGCTTATTATAATAATAATAATAATAATAATAATAATAATGTTATTGCTAATAATAATAATTTTATTGCTAATAATAATAGTAATACTAATAATAACAATAATGATAATAATAATGTTATTGTTAATGATAATAATAATAATAATAATAATAATAATGTTATTGTTACTACTACTACTACTAATAATAATAACAATTATGTTTTTAATATTAATAATAATAATAATAATAATTATTATTATTATTATTATTAGTATGTTATTGTTAACAACAACAACAATAATAATAATAATAATAATAATAATGTTTCGTTAACGATAATAATAGTAATAATAACAATAATCATAATAATAATAATAATAATAATAACACAAATAATAATAATAATAATAATAATAATAATAATAATAATAATATTGTTATTGGTAATAAAATGATAATAATAATAATAATAAAGTTTTGTTAATGATGATATTAATATTAATAATAATAATAATAATAAAGTTTTGTTAATGATAATAATAATAATAATAATAATAATAATAATAATAATAATAATAATATTGTTATTGGTAATAAAAATGATAATAATAATAATAAAGTTTTGTTAATGATGATAATAATAATAATAATAATAATAATAAAGTTTTGTTAATGATAATAATAATAATAATAATAATAATAATAATAATAATAATAATAATAATAACAATAATAGTAATTACAATAATAACAATTATAGTAATGTTTTGTTATTAATAATAATAACAATAATGTTATTGTTAATAATAATAATGATAATAATAATAATAATAATAATAATAATAATAATGATCATTTTAAGCATCATATTTTTGTGAAACATTTACTTTTTTAATTATAGTTTAATTAACTAATATCTTAGATGCCCTCTTTTTTATCTTTATATAAAATTATTATTAAATTATCATAAAAAGTACTCAAAAAAACTTTGCCAACAAGTAGTACTTGTTTCGAGCAAAATGACCATTTGTGTTTTAAAACCAAAACTTTAAAACTACTGATAATGTGTTTTTAAAATGTGTAGAAAACATCACCATTTCAAGGCGTTATTTGCAGTAAAAGGCAATATGGCAGTATAAACTATTCTGTGTTTCACACCATACACACTGAAGAAAATATATTTTTCTTCAGAGAGAGACATATTCAGCATCCCAATCTAAAGAGATTTAAGTAAATAAGTTCCCAGTTTGTGCATATTTTAACCAGAAATGTCCCTTCTCATATCCTGGGTAAATGTTAGTTTTGTGGGCATAATAATGTGGGTGCGTTAGGTAACATAAATAACAGCTTCTGTATTGAAACAGCTGTGACCAATGAACCTCTGACCCGCCGCTGGATCTCTGCGTGCTGCTGTTTCTCACATAATTAGATCAGATCTTTATTAATACTGTCCCATATTCATGAAGTGATCTGTGCATCCCTGTTACTTTATCACACACACAGCTGAAGTCAAACTTATTCGCCCTCCTGTGAATATTTTCAAATATTTCCTAAATGATGTTGAACAGATTCAGGAATTTTTCACAGTATTTCCTATAATGTTTTTTCTTCTGGAGAAAGTCTTATTTGAGTTATTTCGGCTAGAATAAAAGCAGTTGTTAATTCTTTAAAACCATTTTAATGTCAATATTAATAGCCCTCCTCCCGCTTAAGCAATATTTTTGTGTATTTTCTTAAATATTACTATTATTATTATTATTATTTATGTGTTTTGTACTGTCAACTTATCAATACAGCATGTTGTTTCTGGTTTTGTAATTAAGCAAACTTGTATGATGCCTCGGTCACTAAATAGTGCTAAAAAATGCCAGTAAATCAGAAGGACGTGATGTTTCTGGCATGAAGGAATGGTCAGCGTTTCCTTTGCAGGAACAAACACACCATCACAGAGCCCCATAGGAGAATCAAATGCTTCGGTTTCTTTTTCTGCATAAATAATACGAGCGTTTGCTGACTATAGAGACCTCCTGCTGCTTCATCTTGCGTCAGAAAAAACCCAACGTTCGCTATTAGCAAACACAGTCCACCCCCTACGGCTAAACACAAACCATACACTACTTGACAAAAGTCTTGTCGTCGATCCCAGCTGTACGAGCAACAAACAATAGCTTCTAGTTGATCATTTGGAAAAGTGGCAGAAGGTATTGAATCATCGGTTGAGCTGCATCCCAAACATCACAAATACTGCAGAAGACCTACTGGAGCCAAGATTCTCATAGAAATCAGTCAAGTTTGGTGAAGGAAAAGTCATGGTTTGGGGTTACATTCAGTATGGGGGCGTGTGAGATCTGCAACATCAACAGCCTGAGGTATCAAGACATCTGTGCCGCCCATTACATTACAAAACACAGGAGAGGGACAATTCTCCAGCAGGATAGCGCTCCTCATACTTCAGCCTCCACATCAAAGCTCCTGAAAGCAAAGAAGGTCAAGCTGCTCCAGGATTGGCCAGCCCTGTCACCAGACATGAACATTATTGAGCTTGTCTGGGGTAAGATGAAGGCGTTGAAGATGAATCCAAAGATGAACTCTGGGAGTCCTGCAAGAACGCTTTCCTCACCATTCCAGATGACTTTATTAATCAGTGATGTGAGTCATGTCAGAGATGTATGGATGCAGTCCTCCAAGCTCATGATGGAGTCAGACACAATATTCATTCTGTCTCCACTGCAGCAGGACTTTATATTCTATACTGGACATTATTTCTGCTCAAGATTTTTGTCTAAGTGAAGACAGACCTTACTGTCCTAATCAAGGCATGATCATATTGTTGTCAAATAAGCGTCATCTAGAGGCCTTTGCCTTTCATATAAGCCATTTCTCATCCCAAATGATCAACTAGAAGTCCAGTTATTATTCAACCCGGGGTCATTGTGGAAACGTAGCCCCGCGGACGTTTCTGCAGACCGCGATTTACGTCCCGGGAGGTACGTTTTCGAGCGGTTTTTGTTTTCGCGGATCCGCGAGAGGCCGCTGTGCGCACTTTTTCGCGTCTCGGGCGCCTCTCGGGAGCGCGCACCGTTCGCGCGCGAACAGCCGCCGGATCGGCTGACTCGGCCGCCCTCCTCTTCCTCCTCCTCCTTACCTAAACCCGGGCGACGGTTCGCAAAAGCCGTCCAGAAAAAAAAAAAAAAAGCAAAAGCCCTGGTTTTCGATTTCGACCGCGTTTTCGGATCCCGCCGGGTTCTCGCCCTCATTTTTCGGATTCCGTTTTTCGTCTTACCTGATTTCCGGAACTGCTGTTCCCCGGACTCGATCCCGGTTGTCGACCACCGCGGCCGGCTCCTCCTCCTCCTCCTCCGGGGCCTCCGCAACGCTGTGAGCTAAGCGGACAAACTGGTTGCATCGGGAAAGCCCTCCACTCGGAGGCGAGCCGTCGGCCGGCGAGCGCGAAGAGGAGGGGCGGAGCGGCGCCACACCACCCCGCAGCGTTCGCTCGAAAATACTAAACGCGGCCCTACGTACCTCCGGCCACGTAAATCGCGGTCTCCAGAAACGTCCGCGGGGCTACGTTTCCAGAATGAGCTTGGGTTGTTATTATTTGCTGTTCCTAAAACTTGGATAGGCGACAGGACTTTTGTCAGGTAGTGTATTCAGTTATAGTCAGAATTATTAGCCCCCCTGAATTATGAGCCCCCTGTTTATTTTTTTCACCCAATTTCTGTTTAACAGAGAGCAGATTTTTTTTCAGCACATTTCTAATCATAATAGTTTTATTAACTCATCTCTAATAACTGATTTATTTTATCTGTCATGATGACAGTAAATAATATTTGACTAGATATTCTTTAAGACACTTCTATACAGCTTAAAGTGACATTTAAAGGCTTAAGTTAATTAAGTTAACTAGGCAAGTTAGGGTAATTAGGAAAGTTATTAAGTCTACAGAACAAACCATCCTATTGGAAAAATAAATTGCTTAAAGGGGCTTATAATTTTGACCTTAAAATGGAGTTTAAAAAATTTCAAACTGCTTTTATTCTAGCCGAAATAAAACAAATAAGACTTTCTCCAGAAGAAAAAATATTATCAGACATACTGTAAAAATTTCCTTGCTCTGTTAAACATCATTTGGGAGAAATTTAAAAAAGAAAGAAAAATTCAAAGGGGGGTGAATAACTCTGACTTCAGCTGTATATACACATGGCATATGTGTAGTCAATAAGCAGTCATAGGCATACTTTTTATGTTTTATTCTCACTTTTATTGCAAATATAATACAAAAAGATGAGCTTCTTCAAAGGCAGTAAAATGTTAAACGTTTTAAAGACATAAAACTTGTTCAGTCTTGTGTAAAAAAAAAAAAAAAAAAAATCAGATTTCAACATCAGGAGGTCGCTGACGTCGAGTAAAGCACAAAGTCAGAAAGGGAAACAGCTAACTAACCAACTAACTACTTAGAAAATAAAAACAATTAGAGCATGGTAAACGAAAGACTACCCTTCCAGTTTAATGTTGTTTAGAAACTGCGACAGTATTTTGTGCATTACACACAACTGGTTAGAAATCAAACATTTAAAATAGAAAACAAATCTACATATGATAAATAAACATGAGGAATACAGAATTAAGTACCAGCCCTCCGTCTACGTGGATTATATGTCACCATATTCAGAGGCGCAATTACATTTTTTTTTGTTTGTATAAAGTATTAAAGAATAAAATGCAAATAATTTCTTTTGAAATAAAATTAATACTAATAAATAAATTAAAGGGGTTAGGATGGCAGAGGGTGCTGTAAGACGACACCTTGCATGACTGCAGGCGGCCAATGACAAGCGCAGGTCAAAGGTTATTTCCTGTGAGCCGCGACACATGCTGGTAAATTCTCAGCTGCCGCTGCCACGTAGCTTTTCCCGCTAATTCACTTCCAACATTTGACAGGGGATAAAGATGTGAGCTGGTCAAACAGTTGCTATTTTACAGGAACATAAATAAAGAACTATCAAATATATAAAAAAAAATGCACTGCATGAGGGTCGGAAAACACGAGAGTGGAGGAAAAACTACCGAGAGTGGTTTAGTAAAAATAGACTTCTCTACAAGAAAACACGAAAGTCGGAAGATACAAAACAAAAAAAGAAACATACACAGTACATATTAAAGTTTCAATAATCGATAAGTCCTCACAGAGGAATCATTTCTTCAAAAAAATGTTTCTTTTCTTGCAATCAAGGCTAAAAATATATATTTATAGATATATTCTAATCACAATTCAGGCGATTAAAAAGGCACGTCGGGAGCCATTTTAAGAAAACAAAGCAAAAGTCTTCCATCAAAGTCCAGCTTTCCTTCCTACGTTTCTAGTTTTCGACATTGTGTGTGGAGATTTCATTCAAGTGTGTGTGTTTTTTCTAAAGAAGATAGTTCACCCAAAAGTGACAATTCTGTCATGGTTTACCCATCGTTCATTTGTTGGATGTTGGAGTTTGAACACAGAAGAAAAACTGAAAACCGGTAACCATTGCCTTCCATTTGTTTTTCCTACATTGAATATGTATGTATATTGGATTTACTGCATTTCTTTAAGCCGTTTATATGCTCTGAATTTAAGCAAAGTTAAGTTGAACATTACTAAATGTAATTAGTTTGTTTAAATTCAGCACATATCAATTGTTTAGAAACACCTCAAAGAAATGCAGTAAATCCAATATTAAATGTATAATGTCCAATATGTTTTATTTATTTACCTTAAATAAAATTGTAAACTCAGTGTAATATGCAAACCAATGGTTACCAGTTTCAAAAACTCTTCAGATTCACTTATTTTGTGATAAGAAAAACTCAAATGTGGAACCACTGAGTAAATAGTGAGCAAATTTGGATTTGTGTGTGAATTGTCCCTTTAAGGGGCGCAAGTGGAGTCCCATCATCCACTGAAAAAAAAAAAGGTTCATTGGATTTACTAATTTTAGGTAAGTGGTTGCAAACGTGTGCTGAATTTAAGCAAACAAATTAAGTTTTTAAATCACTAAATTTAATTTCTTTGTATAAATTCAACCCATATCAATTGTTTGCAACCACTTACCCTAAAAATATTTGAGTAAATCCAATGAATCATGTCTTTACAGTGTAGTATGCAAGTCAATGGTTACCGGTTTCAAAAAAATCATCAGACTAACTTATTTTGTGTTCAGCAGAACACAAATTTTGAGTAAATAGTGAGTAAATTTGAAATTGTGTGTGAACTATCTCTTTAAGGGAAGTGGAGTGATATGTTTGAGTCTTTTCCTTCATGTTTTGAAAAAAAGATTTATTGGACTTACTAATTTAAGGTAAACAGTTGCAAGCAATTTATATGTGCTGAATTTAAGCAACCAAATAAAGTTGAACGTTACTTAATATATTAATTTGTTTATGTTCAGCCATATCAATTCTATGCAACCACTACCTTAAAAAAATCCAATGAATCATGTTTTTTCAGTGTACCATGCAAGCCAATGGTTACCGGTTTCAAAAATTCATCAGATTAACTTATATTTTGGAGTAAACAAAGAGCAAATTTGGATTTGTGTGTGAACTATCCCTTTAAGGGGAGCGAGTGGAATGCTGTGATTGAGTTTTCCCATCATGCACTGAACAAAATAAGATAATCTAAAGAATTGCTGAAACCGGTAACCATTGACTTGCATAGTACACTGAAAAAATAAAAAATCATTGGATTTACTCTTAAGGTAAATGAGTGCAAACTATTTATATGCGCTGAATTTAATCAAACAAAGAAGTTGAACATTACTGAATTTAATTAGTTTGTTTAAATGCAGCCCATATAAAACTATTTACATTCACTTACCTTAAAACAACAAGTAAATCCGTTGATTCAATCATTTTTTCAGTGTACTATGCATGTCAATGGTTACCACTTACAAACAAATCATCAGATTCACTTTTTCTGTGTTTAACAGAACTCCGATTTGGAGTAAATAGTGAGCAAATTTAGATTTGTGTGTGAACTATCCCTTTAAGGGGAAGCGAGTGGAATGCTGTGATCGAGTCTTTCCCATCATACATCTGAACAAAATAAGTTAATCTAAAGAATTGTTGAAACTGGTAACCATTGACTTGCATAGTACACTGAAAAAATAGGTTCATCGGATTTACTAATTCAAGGTAAGTGGATGCAAACATTTTATATAGGCTGAATTTAAACAAGCAAATTAAATTTAGCAGTGCACAACTTCATTTGAACGCCCATATAGTTTGCAACCACTTACCTTGTAGTAAAAATGAGGTAAATACAATGAATACATATATATTTTTTAGTGTACTATGGTTACCGATTTCAAAAAAATCTTCAGATTAACTTATTTTGTGTTCGACAGAACAATAAAGACATGAATCTGTGGGTGAACTATCCCTTTAAGGAGAGCGAGTGGAATGCTGTGTTTGAGTCTTTCCCATCATGCACTGAACGAACATTATTTATTAGATTTACTGCATTTTGTTTAAGGTAAGTGGTTCCAAAACGACTCATATGGGCATGCAAATTAAGTAGAACATTACTAAACTTAATTTCTGTTTAAATTCAACCCATAAAAATTCTTTGCAACCACTAAACTTGTAGTAAAAATGTAGTAAACCCAATGCATCATGATTTTTCAGTGCACATTCAGACGTGCTCATGGTCTGGACAGCTGCGTGTACACCGGCTGCTGGTCCCAATGCTGCGGACTGTGGTTGGATTGAGGGATGGAGGGCACCCCTGTAGAGTCAGCAATGGGTGTGTACATGGGCCTCTGGCTTGAGCTCATGTAGCTGAAGGTGGAGTACAGCCCGGAGCTCTGACCTCCGGCATGGGTGTAATAGGAGCTGGCGCCGCCCTGGTGGCTGTCGGAATAGTCGTACTGCGCTCTGGTGATGGAGGGAAATGAAGTGCTGTAATGCTGGAGATGCTGAACGTTGAAGGAACCGTAGCTGATGTGCTGCGGAGAGCCCTGCTGCTCGTTGTAATGGCTCGGGCTGAGCTGTTCGGTTTTAATATGCGTCGTTCGGGGCTGGTCGGGTTCTGCGGGGTTCAGCGGGGTCAGCTGGCTGCTTTGAGGGCTGCCGTTTTGGGGTTTGGTCATCCAGGCGGCGTATCCTCCAGCGTAGGGTGCGTTCTGGTGACCGTTCGGCGGGAGGTATTGGTCAAACTCATTGACGTCGAATGTTTCGATAACATCGCTGCTCAGCTCGCCGATATCCACGTCCTGGAAGTTGATGCTGAGCGGACGTCCGGTGTTTTCCTGAAGAGGACGGGCCTCTCGTTTCAGATCCGCTTTGCCTGGCTGTGTGTCAGTTTTCGGGGTGGTGGGAGGAGTGGGCGGCCCCTGGGACTGGCCTGTTTGGAAGCAGAAGAAGAGGAGGAGGGGAGAGAGAAACGTTAAGCACTGCATGGATGATCAGCGCTGCATGGGGAGATTACTTGCACACTGCTGTTGCACTAAAAAGATTTCATTAGATTTACTTTTTTTTTTTTTTTTAAAGGTAAGTGTTTGCAAACTATTGATAAGGGCTGAATTTCAACAAATGGTCAACTTCATTTGTTTAAAATCAGCCCATGTAAATATTTTACAACCACTTACCTTTAAAAATGTATTAGTAAATACAATTAATCCTTTTTTTTTGGTATGTGAATACAAACTGTATGGCTGCAAGCTAGTATGTTGCACTTTTAACCACCAGACTGCTTTTAAATTGCTTTAAGACTCATTTGGCTAGGACAATCTTAAGCTGTACTGATGGAAAATCTAAATGATCTGAGCACTAACAAGTTACTTTGTATAACTAGCACTTGTGTGTATTGCCTCCTGTTGAATCACTGAATGCCTCCTCAATAAGTCGCTTTAGTCAAAAGCCTCAGCTTGATGACTAATGTACAAACCGAATGAAAGTGTTCAAATTACTTATTTAAATTGAGTTTAAACAACACACTTCTGATGTTTTTTTTTTGGGGGGGGGACAACTTAGTTATATTTAATCTACACTGTAAAAAAGTAAGTTGACTCAACTTAAAATTTTAAGGCAACAAACTTCAGGACATTTTTGGGTTTATTTAACTTATAGAGTCAAGTGCAGTAATTGGGTAGAAAGTTGAGTAAACTCAAATGTCCTGATGTTTGTTGTCTTGATTTTTAAGTTGAGTCAGCTTTGTTTTTTTCTTACGGTGTACTTAAAATAGTGTAAAAACAATTAAGTTAACTTAATCGATTTGTGTTGGGACAACATGAAGGAGTTGTGTGGAGTTTAAACTGTGTGTTACAAAAGTTAGATGAGGTTTCGTGCATTTAAATGCGTTTAAAGTGCATTTTTGTACGAAACACAAATCATCTTTTGATTACAGGTGAACCAACCTTATTTGTGAGTAAAAATTATCTTACACGTTTTTTACACTTATAATTTACTAACATACATGTGATGTAGTCATGCAGTAAATAAAAGTAACGGATTATACTTAATATAGTAACTTTTTGAAAGTTCGATTACGTAATCCAGATTGCATACATGCAATTTATAGAACCCAGCATTGCACAGATGACGCAATACACACAAACACACACACACACACACACGCACACACACACAATCGAAACGAGTAATCGAATCTAATTTCCAGATTGCATGCAAGCATTTTAAGAACCCAGCATTGCTCAGATGACGCAATATACACTCAAAACAAGTAATCGAATCGAATGGCGAGTCAAGTTTAGTGTCCCACCTGAGTGTTCGCTGGGCGAGTGCACTTCTCCCATGCTGGACGC
>NC_141032.1:2210000-2222500 GCF_052040795.2 Danio rerio
GAAATATTTAAAAAAGAATGCATATTTTAGACTTCAGATTGGTTCCCTATAAGCATTTCAAGAGTGTTAATGACGATCTGTGTTTCCCTGATGCTCATGCAGACCGTAGTAAAGCTGTTTGTTTGCGTTATGTCAAGCTCTCGCAGCGCACAAGCAGTCAGTAATCCTATCTGGCCCGCAGTTTAATTAAGGCTCCGCTTCCCCGTACAGAAAGTGAACTGTGAGCGTTTTGATTCCTCCTCGCTCCCGACACGCAGCGTTTATTTTCACTGCACGTGTTTATTTAAATGATTCACTTCGAGCATAAACATAACAGAACTTTTTAGGACCTTCGTCAATAGCACGTTCGCTCTTCTGTTAACAGCGCACGGCTAATAGGAAGGAGAGGCTTTCGGTTTATTTATTATAATGCGGACTTACAGGGGTGAATGACAGCTTTTTTTGTTGCCTTATCGAGCAATCTTTTAACAACTCTTTGTGAGCTTGAATAGTATTAAGCTCCTGTTAGCTGCTGGCGGTGATGATAATATTACTTGCGATGCAGCCAGTTTGATAAGTGTTACCACATTGGCGTGCTTCTCCTTTAAAAGTTTCACTATAACCGCTGGTTTATGAAGGTGTTCTGGTGGTAAAATGTTATAGGAGTGCAGGATGCTTTCTGATTAACTCAAACCACCTGTTGAGCAAACAAATAAATGAATAAAAAACTCGCATCTGAGTCAGAGATAGTCAAATGAGACATGAGATACACCTACGCCACAACCTGTCAAAAAAGTAAAATGTTTAGCAGCAGATGGTAAAAAGCTGTGCATTTGCTGTGTGTGTGTGTGTGTGTGTGTGTGTGTGGTTTATGTTAATTTGAAGTATACTTTTAATTGTTGCCATTATATAATTTTATAAGTTCAGTTATGGTTGTTTGAACTAGTGTTGGGTGTAACAAGTTATATAGTGTAGTAAATAATTACTCTAATTAAATTACTTAGTCGGAGCAGCATGGTGACTTAATGGTTAGCACTGTCAGATCACAGCAGGAAGGTTGCTGGTTTGACTCCCGGCTGGGTCAGTTGGCATTTCAGTGTGGAGTTTGCATGTTCTCCCCTTGTTGGCGTGGGTTTCCTCTGGGTGCTCCGGTTTCCCCCAAAGTCCAAACACATGCACTATAGGGGAATTGATTAACTAAATTGGTTGCAGTGTGTATGGGTTTCTCCAGTGATGGGTTGCAGCTAGAAGGGCATCCGCTGTGTCAAACATATACTGGATTTGTTGGCAGTTAATTCCACTGTGGCAACCCCAGATTAATAAGAGAGTGAGCCGAATGAAAATGTATAATGATAATGGTACCACTTTACAATAAGGTTCATTAGTTAATGCATTTACTAACATGAACTAATCATGAACAACACATGTACAGCATTTATTAATCATAATTGAACATTTACTAATGCATTATTAACATCCAAGTCTGTGCTTGTTAACATTAGTTAATGCACCATGAGTTAACATGAACTAACCATGAACTACTGTATTTTCATTAACTAACGTTAACTAACATGAACAAATACAGTAGTAGATGTATTGTTTATTGTTTGTTCCCGTTAGTAAATGCATTACTTAACATTAACTAATGAACCTTAATGTAAAGTGTGACCATGATAATTTAATGTAATCTTTTTGTATTTAGCTGAAACTTAAAGCCATGTTTTACTTGCATTAAAAGAGTTTTAAAGTTTAATTTCTATTTGTTGAAATGTATGGATATTTTTAGTGCACAAACAAATCTGTTATTTGTCCAAAATATTCGTAATTAAAATTAGCTGAAAATCACAAATCTTGCTATTTATTAGGACAACTTAATTGTTTTATGTTCAATCAACTTAAATTTGTAAAAAAAAAAAATTTAAAGGTTTACTTTACTAATTTGATCTTAATCAAATTTTACATAAATTTTTAAATAAATAGTTTGAACAAACAACAAACGTCACTTTTTTGAGCGTCTAATGTACTGAGTCAAGTCATTAATTTTAATACTGGGTAATTAAAAAGCTTTTCAGATATAGTAATTAGAACAGTCATTTTAATATAACTTACTTAACAAGTTATGTAATTAGTTGTTTTTTGTCAAAGTAACTTACCCAACACTGGTCAGATCTACCCAAAAGTGAACGTTGCATCAGTCAGCTGATATTTATATTAGGTTGTGTTGCCTCTGTTACAGTGAAGCCGTGATCATGAACAAGACTGAGGCTCCGACAAAAGGCCTTGGGAAACTTCTCATCTTTTCCTGGAGTGCTGGTGTGAAGATTTTGGGCAAACATTGGAGGTAAACTGCCGATCTGTGTATGTCGTTTCTTACTTTTGTGTCGGAGGTGTTTCTCGGTCTTCTTCTCAGTTTTTGGCACAGAGAACACACCACGGCTAATTAGAGTTTGAAAAACAAACTGGCTTATGTTGTGTTTAAACGTGTGTGTTGGTTTGTTAAACGTGACTTAATCTGGTATTTCTTTGAGAATTTAACAATCCAAAAGACCTTCATGTTTCTGCTCTCTTGAACTCTCTGCCATAGAAAAAAACCCTGAAATCTTCTTAAAGACTGCATTTATATATATATATATATATATATATATATATATATATATATATATATATATATATATATATATATATATATATATATTCTAGCTGAATTAGAAGAAAAAATGTTAAACATCATTTAGGAAATATATTGAAAAACGAAAAATTTTTTTTTTTAAATAATTCTAATAATTCTGACTTCAACTGTATATACACTTTGTATATATATATATATATATATATATATATATATATATATATATATATATATATATATACATGGAAATATCAGTTGCCACTTAGAGGTTTTTGCATCTGAACTCTATAAACAGCTGAAGTCAAAATTATTAGCCCCACCTTTGAATTATTTTTTTTAAATAAATATTTCCCAAATGATGTTCAACAGAGCAAGGATTTTCAAAGTATGTCTGATAATATTTTTTCTTCTGGAGAAAGTCTTATTTGTTTATTTCGGCTAGAATAAAAGCAGTTTTTAATTTTTTAAACACAATTTTAAGGACAAAATGATTAGCCCCTTTGGGCAAATTTTTGTCCGATAGTCTACAGCAGTGGTTCTCAAAGTGGGGGTCGGGACCCCCCAATGGGTCGCGGGACAATGAAGGGTGGTCGCCTGGTGATTTCCAAATATCTATTTATTTTTATTAAACCATAAGAATTGCCATATTTTATCCATAACCTACTGACAAGAAAAAAAATTAGTTGTTTATAGTTACTATATAGTTACTATAGTAGCTCATAGTTACTAGTTCTATTGGATTGCGACCCCTCGGGTAATCATTATATTAAAGACTTAGCAATAGCGTCAGATGCAGCAGATTGATTTCATAATAACAGGCTAAACTTTCCGGCACTTTTACAGCACTGACATACATAAATAAACGAAGAATAGACTTGGGTCTATTGGTGTGTGTGCGCATTTGCATGCAAGTTTTCTGTATTTATAACCACCTCAGGGGATATTGGGGGTCGCGAGTCACAGGCATTGTTATTTTGGGGGTCACTGGCTGAAAAGTTTGGAAACCCCTGGTCTACAGAATGAACCATCGTTATACAATAACTTGCCTAATTTCTAGCGTTGGGTTCCGAAACCCAGTGCCATTATAACACCGGTACCTTTGTAACCGGTATGCACCGGACCGAATCAGCATATGAATTTCGGTGCCACTGATGCTGTGACAAGGATGTAAGAAGCATCAAGGGGTGCATCAAGATAGGTACGTGTTGTCACACCACCTCAAAACATTTAATCCTAAACAACTTTGAGGAATACGGACAGGCGATGTCAGACATTTGTTGATCGCGTTCATCAAATTTGCCTAAACTAAGTGTTCTATAGCGTATCTTACAAGCAAGGAGTCTGACACAGCAACGTGAAGCAGATGCACGTCAAACTTAATGACACATTTGAGGGCTCATGGAATCAACTTAAAGGCAGAGGAATGCACCGTCTCTGAAAGCTTGCAACATAATCTGGCACTTTCAATAAGTGCGTACATGGACACCAATGCTCCGATTTTAATATGATTAAGACAATACTCTGATTAAGAGTCTAGACTACCATGTAAACAGGGATTTTTGATTACCTTAAAGGACCACAGACACCTGTGCGCAAAATGCAGAGGTTTTTTTAAAAGAGCAGTCCTCCACCAGTCCTTACTTAATGCTTAGTTCAGCATTTTGAAGACAGCCTTTCCACTTTCCATTTAGTTACACTGTGAAAAATAGTTACAAGAGATTTTAAAAAGGAAATGCAGTAGTGCAAAATAGCTGGCTAGTATGGATGCCGGCAAAATATGTGCATGCCCAGTGAGCGTGAATGGTCATGATGATGTAAATTTTTCTGAAATGCAGTAAACAGCAGTCTGGATGATGAGCGTTTTCACTCTAACACGCAGTTTCAAAATGAAAGCACACCAGTGTAAACGCAGCCTTGTCATTCTGTCACAACAGTGATTGTGTTTGCGGGAGTGTGAGGGTTGTGTGGAGGTCAGAGGATCTTCCAGGTGTCATCTACTAAAGACAAACTAGTTTGAGCAGATCACAGCGTTTACATGTTTGTTTACAAGCGTCTTGATCCAGTGTGACTTTCCCTCCCATTCTACGTCACCACAGAATATCGATAATGCACGGGAATTCAATCAGTCCTACAGCAACACATTGAGATCATTTCAAGCCATGTTGGAGAGGCATTAAAATGCGCTGCAGCTCAGCAGTAAAGCATCAAGAGTGAGAAAACCAGGCGCAAAGCCACCAAATCCGCACGCGCTCCAAACATGCAGCTGGTGCAAACACTGAAATAACAATGTGCTTTAGCGCCAAGCTAAATGTGCTAATGACAGATCCACACCTTTAAGAGCTCTTCTGGGCTTTTTATCGGGCGGCTTGAGGCTTTAGAAATGGGTTTGTCAGCGGGAGGCCGAGCCAGTGGAAACGCAGACTTTCTCCATGCCCGCAATTTTGTAGGATTTTTTTCAGATCCAGAATTGTCTTATGCAGCGAAACGCTAGTCGTACTGGACACCGCTTCAGTCAAAGCACAGCACTTTCGTAATTGAGTTGTGCAGACTGAGATGCTATAAAATATAGTCGGGTTTATATTTCAGAGAGCTGAATGACTCATTATAACCTAAAGTATTTAATTGGTAGCAATTGATAACGGCATATTCTGTATTTTTACACTTTTGGGGTGTCTAAAAATTTATGACCATAAGAAAAAATATTGCATCTAATGTCAAGGAAGTTACCATATATGGTTCTATGCCGGATAATATCTCTAGATTTTTTTGTGTGTGTTGTCAGACCGGGTTATCAGCTTTTCTCTGATGTTATTCTGCCTTTTCAAGAGTTACTGTGAAACCCCCGGCTAAATATAGCTGCTGCTGTCATGGTGTTCTGGGTTAAACTGGTTAATTTTCAACCCATTCCTGTGTCCTGTGGCGGTGACGTCTCAGTGTCTCAGCTACAGATGACACTGTGTTTGATCAGCAGACCCAGACACTTTTCCTGCATGTGTTCATGGGAAATATGCAGAATTATGTAAATGAAGCTGAAAATGTAACACTATTATTGGCAGTCAAATGCATATTCAAATTGGAGTTTACATAAGTGAAAAGGCTGGAAAAAATTATTTAAAATTATCAGAATTCTGTTTCATTTTATTATTTTTATTTTATTTTTATTTATTTTATTTCATTTTATTAATTTACTTTATTTTGATTTATTTTGTTTTATTTTATTTTACTTTTTTGTTTTGTTTTATTTTTTTAATAGATTTTTGTTTTTTTCATTTCATTGTTTTGTTTCACTATTTATTTAATTGCATTTTTATTTTATTTTATTTCATTTTATTATTTTACTTTAATTTGATTTATTTTATTTTATTTTTTGTTTTATTCATTTTATTGTACAGTTTTATTTTTTAGTTCTGTTTTATTTAATTAAATGAAGTTTTGTTTTGTTTCGTTTCATTCTTTCGTTTCACGATTTATTTAATTGAATTTCTATTTTATTTTATCTTATTTTTTATTGCATTTTATTTGTTTATTTTGTTTGTTTGTTTTATTTAATTGAATTGAAATTTGTTTCGTTATTCCTTTAATTGCATTTCTATTTTATTTTTTAATTTTCATTTATTTAATCATTTTCTTGTCGGCTTAGTCCATTTATTAATCTGGGGTCACCACAGCGGAATGAACCGCCAACTTATCCAGCAAGTTTTTACGCAGCTGATTTTTTGTTGTATTTTATTTTACTTTTAATTTTTTTTGTTTTATTGAATTTAATTTAATTTTGTTTCGTTTCATTGTTTCATTTTGTTATTTATTTCTGTATTCTTTTTGTTATTCTTTTCTCTTCTACACACTTTATATCATGATGCATTAAAATGAACACACACACACATCTTTATACTTCATATAAAGGTCCCTTCCTTCGCATTTAAATGCATCTTGATTTAAAGATGTTTACATATTCAGAATTGAAAACAAGACAAAACGCTGAAGCAAGACATGCATGACATGTGCAAAGAAGTATAGTGTGTAAACTGATGAAAGCATGGGTGAATCACAGAAGTCTGCTGAAATGCAGAATATACAAACATACACGCACACACATATGCGCTTTACGTGAATTGAGGAACTAAATTGGTTGCAGTGTAGGAGTGTCTATGAGTGTGTATGGGTGTTTCCCAGTACTAGGTTGCAGCTGGAAGGGCATCTGTTGCGTAAAACATGCCGGATTAATTGGCGTTTCAATCCGCTGTGGCGACCCTGAGATATATATATATATATATATATATATATATATATATATATATATTAGGGATGGGAAGATTAACCGATATGTATCGATACGCGGTCATGCGCGTTCACGATGCGAGTGCATCGGTTGAGCAGCAGAGGATGAATGAAATTTTGGAAGCAAATCGAGATGCATCGGTTTTTGCGAGATGCATCGATTTTTCCGAGACACAGCTTATATTTTTAATATAGAATGTATTTTTTATTTATTAACAAGTGTTGTCAACCTGTTTTTGGCGCATAATTTAATCGACCTACATAAAGTAAGCCTTAGCAACGGATTTGCGGATGTGCACACACTACAACTCAGTGTATCAGGTGTGCGGATGAAGCTAGTGGAGCGCCCTCAGAAAGCGTGAGAAGCAAAACAAACATTTTATTCCCCACTGAGTTTTAAATCTAAAGTATGGCAAGCAACATTATGGATTTAAGGATGGACGACATGACAGGACAGATGCAATTTGCAAAATGTGCCGCGCATCTGTAAAATACGCGGGCAGTACGACTAATCTGATATCTCACTTGAAGCGGCGCCACGGTGTTGTTGTGAAAGCATCTTCCAGTGTTTCTGCATCCCCGGCTTTCGCACTGCTTCAACCAGCTCCAAAAGTGGTGAGAAAAGCATTGCAAGTTTTTTTTTCCATGCGCAACAGTTCTCTCGCTCTACGCCAATAACGAATGCTATTGCATTGTTCATCTGCAAAGATATTCAACCTAGTGTCACGGAGAACGAAGGTTTTAAACACCTCCTCCTGTTAATTTTTATTTAATTATAATAATAATAATATTAATAATAATAATGATAAAAATAATGGGTGTCACGGTGGCACAGTGGGTAGTTTGACCACCTCACAGCAAGAAGATTGCTGGTTTGTTATATTTGTATTAGCCTGTTGTTTACAGTGACAGTGATGTTTCAACGCAGCATAACACTGCTAGTTCACCTTAAGTTTTGAATAATCAGTGGCAAAATATATCTTTGTAAAACTTGTTTTCATAGTTGAAAAGTTAAATCACAATTCTTGTTGTGCAATGCTAATTTTATTTATGTTGAAAGAGTGCAAATATATACATATTTTTTAATATATATTGCACTTATACATTCTGTTTATCTTGAAAATCCTTAAATAATATGTGCTATATGTTCTAAAATGGCCCTCTACTGTAAACTGACACTCTGGCTCTGAGAGAAGAGCCAGTTTGTAAAAAAAAAGTCTTGGTTTTGCTTGGTTAATAAATAATCAAACTCATTCAATGGCACAGCATCCTCTTTCACATCATCTCATAAACTTGATCTAATTAGTTAGTGCTGAAATATCGCATCGTATCGTGATATGGGTGTGAATCGTATCGTGTTGCATCGCAATATGTCACAAATGTATCGCTAATATATCGGATCGTATTCTTTGTATCGAGATGCGTATCGGATCGGCATTATAGCTTAGATGCCCAACCCTAATATATATGAAAGAATTGCAAAATGATTGTAACCTTCATGTTGACCCAACACAAATCGATTTAGTTAAATTTTTATTACAAATTTAAGTAGATTGAACACGAAACAATTAAGCTGCCTCCAAAAAAAAAAAAAAATTGTTGTTTCAGCAAGTTTTTAATAGGTAGTTTGAACAAACAGCAAGAATTATTTTTAAATGTACTCGTGGGGACATTTGCTTTTCGCTATATAAGGAACACACACACACACGTACATGCACGCACGTGTCCGGTTCAGGCCTGGGAAATTGAACTGGCACAGCAAGACAGGAACTTTCTAGAAACAAAAGCCGGCACTTTTAGCGGGTGTGAACGCACACATAGACATCCATGCATAATGATGAGGCTCTGTACAGCAACCCTGCAGACTTTCTAAGATTACACGGCGAGGAAATTGTCCAGCTTTATTTCCTGAAATCTCCTCCATCAGGACACGCGGCTGGGATGGAGTGACTGAAAGGAGAGGAAAAATGCAGGAAGGGTTTGAAGAAAAAAAAAAAGCTCCTAATGCCGCTGTGAGAGATTGTGGAGTGAAACATGAGCTTTATGTCTTTCAGATCTCCGAATACCAGCATCTCCATCCGCTCCTCGTGCCAGTCTCATACTGCGCTGGACTGATGGGTTTTTAGTTCTTCATTTTTTAATTTAATTTTATTTATTTTATTACTTTTGCTTTGTTTTTAAATATCTGAGTTTTTGCATCTGAAGTAAATTCATCCCAAGAGTGTTACAAGACAAAAATGGTTGTAATAATGTATTTATTTATTTATTTATTTATTTATTTAAATAAAATTCATTTTTCATGCCAGTCTCATACTGTGGCAGACAGTTTTAATTTTATTTATTTATTTATTTATTTGTTTATTTATTTATTTATTAAACAATTCATTCAATCAATGATTCATTTATTTATTTATTTTTTCATTTATTTTATATAATTTTTTTAAGTATCTGACTCTTGGAAAAAAATGGCAGTTAGAATGTATTTATATTATTTACAGCTTTTCTTTTGTTATAAAATTAAATTAAATACATTCCTCATGTTAGTCTCATAATGTGATGGGCAGTTTTTATTTTATTAAATTATGTATATATTTACTTATATATTTTTTATTTATATTTATATTTTTGTCTATTTATATTTATGTTTATTTATTTATTCATTTTTATTTAATTTTATTATTTAATTTTATTATTCTATGTTTTATTTTATTTATATTATATATTTTTTCATTTTATATTAATATTTATTATTTTATTATTTTGTTTTATTTTATTTTATTTTATTTTATTTTATTTTATTTTATTTTATTTTATTTTATTTTATTTTATTACTATTTTTTTCACACTGTTTTATAATGTAAAATTTACACTATTAACAAACCATTAGCTAACAACTGCGTTATCAGAAAATGATGCAAAATGCAATAATAATAATAATAATAATAATAATAATAATAATAATTCCCTAAATTTATATATCGGTTTTCTAGACACTCAAATCGCTTCACATACTGTATTGGGGGAATCTTCTCATCCACCACCAGTGTGCAGCATCCACCTGGATGATGCGTCGGCAGCCATATTGTGCCGGACCGCACACCAGATAGTAAACAGAGTGATGAAGCTAATTATGATATGGGGATGGTTAGGAGGCCATGATGGACAGAGGCCAATGGGCAATTTTGGTTAAACCCCTACTCTTTTTGAAGGACATCCTAGGATTTTTAGCGACCACAGAGAGTCAGGACCTCAGTTAACCGTCTCATCTGAAAGAAGATGCTCACTGAGCAGTATAGAGTCCCCTTCAATATACTGGGACGTTAGGACCCACACAGAACGCAGGTTGAGCGCCCCCTGCTGGGCTCGCTAACACCACTTTCAATAGCAACCTAGCTTTCCCATGTGGTCTCCCATCCAGGTACTGACCATGCGCAGCCCTGCTTACTGTAGCTCAGTGGATGACCATGTGAGAGTTGCAGAGAGCTCGCCACCAGTAAAATAATGATTTATTTCTTACATAATGTGTTGTTCACACACTAAATATCAGTTGCTTAAATTTTTCGGTTGCATCAGATTAACTTTGCAAGTAGTTTACAGATTGAACCGATTTAAAACATCTAGCTGAGTCTCATATAACTGTGTGTTTTATTCATTCACGTTTAAATGCAGCCAATGCTGCTGCTTCTGTCTGTGTGTGTGTGTGTGCGCGCGCAGCATTAGTGTCAGTTGTCTGCAGACTGAAGGTCATTGTTTACGTCAGCGCAGCTCATTAACATATCTGTTTATGCATGATTGCTCATATTTATTCATGAGCAAAGCCTTACTTTTGTCTGTTTGGAAAAGCCGGTGTGTCTGCATGCATATGTAGCATTGACGTGTGTGTGTGTTTGTGTGTTTCAGTATGTGTGTATCTTAATGCATGTGTGAGTGCGTATGTATGTATGTGTGTGTGTGTGTTTATGTGCGTGTGTGCGTGTGTGTCCATGTGTGAGTGTGCACGTATGCGTGTGTGTCCATGTGTGAGTGTGTATGTGTGCTTCAGAATGTGTAACTGTGTGTGTGTGTGTGTGTGTGTTTCAATGCATGTGTGAGTGAGTGAGTGTGTATGTATGTCTGTATGTGTGTGTGTGTGTTTGTGTGTGTGTGTGTGTGCATGTGTGAGTGTGTGTGTTTGTGTGTTTCAGCTTGTGTGTTTTAATGCATATGTGTGAGTGTGTATGTATGCGCTTGTGTGTGAGTGTGTATGTGTGATTGTGTATGTGTTTGTGTGTTTCAGAATGTGTAACTGTGTATGCATGTGTGTGTGTTTTAATGTGTAGGTTTTTGTGTGTGAAAGAGAATATGCATGTGTGTGTGCGTATGTGTCTGCATCTTTGTGAGTGTGTATGTGTGTTTCAGAATGTGTAACTGTTTGCGTGCGTGCATGTGTGTGTGTGTGTGTGTGTGTACCTCAACGTGTGTGTCTGTGTGTGTGTGTATATATGTGTGCGCAGTATGTGTGCCTGCATGCGTGTCGGTGAGTTTCACCATGTGTGTGTGTTTCTGTGTGTGTGTGTGTGTGTGTGTGTGGGTGTGGGTGTATCTATAAGTGTACCTCAGCGTGTGTGTGTGTGTATGTGTGCGCAGTATGTGTGCCTGCATGTGTGTGTCGGTGAGTTTCACCATGTGTGTGTGTTTCTGTGTGTGTGGCTGTGTGTTTTAGTGTGCGTCTGTCAGTTTTTATGTGTTTATGTGCGTGCGTGTGTGTGTCTGCAAGCATTTTTGTTTGTCTTCGTGTATGCATGCGTGACTGTGTGTTTCAGTGTGTTTGTGTATATGTATGTGTGTGCTTATCTTTATGTCTTTATGTGTGTTTAAGCGTGTGTGTGTGTGTGTCTGTCTGTCTATATATGTGTGTACAGTATGTCTGTGTGTGTGTAAATGGTCTCACCAGTGTAATTCCCGGCCCTTGGCGCTGTATTGTACCTCATATTAGACTTGTCATGCAACTAAGTTTGAGTTTCTAATAAAAAGATCCCGCGTCTGAGCTTTTCAAAACAAAACCTTTTAGCGAGCGCTCCATAATCAGCCGACAGGCCAAATAAACATAGATGAATGTCACTCTATTCCCCAACAGAACCGACGCTGTTTCCAGCCCAAAACACCAGCGCCGTTTTCTCCAGCGAAGCATCAGTGTAGAATAACTCTCTGACCTTCCCAGAATCCCCTGCTGCATGTCTCGCAGCCCAGAAATGAATATCACAACCAGCTCACATCAAAGCTCTGGACACGCACGCTTTCATTGCTAATCACTGCTGTTTGCCCGGGATTAACACGTTTTAATAAAGCCATATCTGAGCGAGCACTCCGGCTAATGTTGAGGGTCAATATTAGCAGAGGCTCGCTGACGTCTGCAGGCCTAATGTGGGCTTTAGGGGACTTAGATTTCCTTTCCTTTTCTTTAATGGGGCCTTTTCACTAGACTGTTATGACGCGATCGTCAGCATCTTAAATCCGGAGACCTTTTTAATATTTAGATTTTGTTTTGGAAACTCGTGTGCAGCTGAAGCGTCACGGCGACGCAGTGGGTAGTACAATCGCCTCACAGCAAGAAGGTCACTGGTTTGAGCCTCGG